>NW_027254200.1:0-7449 GCF_044704955.1 Pristiophorus japonicus | reverse complement strand
ATTGAACAAACACCTAGACTGAATCGTTTTCACGTAATAACGTCCAACTGGAGCATTCAACAGTCAGGACAGCTAAAGGGTCTTCTTTGGAGGCTGGGTTCGCTTCGCACTTCTGACATCCTTTAGTTCTAACTACGAACTCATTTATTTTGACACGACTCGACGTGCTTTGGGTCATCTATGTCACTTATGGAAAATTACTTCACTTTCATTAAAAACGGTGGTATCGCTGAGTGACAGTCAATACTTCAAAATCATAATCGATGTCGAGTGGCAGTAGCGATAGAATGTGCTGTGTGAATTATTTAAATGTGCCCTGTAAAAATATCTCACTGCTAATAGAAAAAATCGGTAATAAAAAGGCCTATTGTTGCCGGGTGAGAACCTGGTTGTTGGACCAGGACGAGGAGAGAGCCTGGTTGTTGAGTGGGATTGGAGAAAGAGTCTTGTTGTTGAGGGTGGCAAAGAGAGGGACTGGATGTAGGGTGTGTGAGAGAGAGAGACTGGTTTTTGCGGGGGGGGTTGTTGGAGGGGTGGGCGGGGAAGAGCGAGCATGGATGTGGAATGCGGGATAGACTGGTTGTTCGGGGCGGGTGCAGGAGAGAGAGCGTTGGAGGGTGGGGGGTCGGTGAGCGAGCGAGCCTGTTTTGTGGTGGGTAGAGAGAGAGCGACGTTGTTCAGGAGTTTGTGGAGAGAGCCTGGTTGTTCAGAAGGGACAGCCTGTTTGTTGGTGGGGTGGCAGTAATGCCTGTTTGTTGGGGGAGGGGGAGAGAGGGTGCCTGGTTAATGGGAGAGTCGGTGGAAGAGCGTGCCTGGTTTGGGGGGGAGCGACAGAGCCTGTTTGTGGGCGGAAGGGTGGAGACAGAGACAGTTTTTGACTGGTAGAGAGAGAGCGAGTTTGGATGGGAGATAGAGAGCAGGTTCTTGGGTGGGGAGAGAAAGAAGTAGACAAGTCCGACAGCAGAAAATACAGCTGAATCTCCCTGTTATCAGCCACTGGGAATGTTAGCGCTAGAATCCTCCTCAACCGCCTTCTCACTGTGGCTGTTGAGCTCCTCCCTGAGTCACAGTGCGGATTCCGTCCACGATGGGGTACAACAGACATGGCCTGCACGGCATGCCAATTGCAGGATAAAGCAGGGAAAAGCAGCAACCCTTGTACATGGCCTTTTTTGATGTTACAATGGCATTTGCACGGCTAACCAAGGAATGTGGAGCGTCCTCTTCCGTTTCGGCTGCCCCCAAAATTTTGTCGGCATCGTCTCCGTGCTCCACTACATAATAGCCGTGATCCTGACCAACGGATCCAACACAGACCCAAACAACATCCCGTTCAGTGTCAAGCAGGCCAGCGTCATCGCGCCAAATCTGTTCTTGATCTTCCTCGCTCCAAGGCTCCACCTCACACTCAACAAGCTCCCTGATGTACTGGATGTAAACTGTGGAACAAGTGTTAACCTGTTCAACCTTCGACGCTTTCAGACCAAATAGAAGACCGTCCCATCCTCTGTCTTCGAGCTACAAAAGTGGACAATGGTTGTATCTTCGCACATTAAGAGGCTGAACTCCAAGCCATGGTCAGCATCTCCAACGAGGCATGCAAAAGCATGCGCCTTAGAGTAAACGTCAGTAGGACAAAGGTCCTCCAGCAATCGGACCCCGCCACACAGCACTGCCCCTCAGTCATCAAGATCCAAGGTATGGTCCTGGAAAACGTGGATCAATTTGCATACCTATTATCAGCAAGGGCAGTCATCGACGACGAGATTCAACACATCCTTCTGTCGCCAGCGCAGCCTACGGCCGCCGGAGGCAGAGAGTGTTCGAAGTTCAGGCCCTCAAGTCTCGCATCAAGCTTATGGTCAACAGGGTTGTAGTGTTACCTGCCTTCCTATATCACTCAGAGACGTGGACCATATACAGTAGACACTTCAAATCGATGGAGAAATTCCACCAGCGCTGAATGATCAGGCCAATATCCGCAGCATCGAAGCACTGAGCACTCTCGACCAGCTCCGTTGGGTGGGCCACATTGTTCGCATGTCTGACCAAAAACTCCCAAAGCTGGTGATCGACTCCGATCTCATACATGGCAAGCAAGCGCCAGGTGGCCAGAGGAAAATTTTCAAGGACACCCTCAACGCCAGTTTGATCAAATGCATGATCCCCAAGGACACCTGGGAGAGACTGGAAGAGCATCCGGGAGAGCGTTTAATACCTCGAATCTCATGACCGAGAGCATGCAGAAAGCAAGCGTAGGCAGAGCAGGAAGCGTTATGCAAACCTGATTCTCCACCCACCCTTTCGGCCAACTACTCTGTCCCACCAGAGACAGAGACTGTAATTCCCGTATAAGACTGTCCAGTCACCTACGAACTCACTTCTGAGTGGAAAAAAGTCTTGCTCACTTTAGCGAGTCTGCCTATGATAATGATGCTTGTTAAGGGGCGGTGGTGGAGAGAGAAAGATCCTGGTTGTTGTGGGTGGTTTGTAGAGTTAGCCTGATTTGTAGGGGAGCGCTAGAGACTGTTTTCTGGCGGTGGGGGAGAGAGATTTAGAGACAGCGAGTTTTTGGGGGAAGAGAGAGAGGGAGATTATTTTGCTGGGTAGAAAGAAAGGCGTTGGGTGAGGAGAGAGGGAACTCGGGGAAGACAAATCTTCGAACCCAGCTTATACCGAAACGAACATATTTGGAGTGGATGAAATCCAGAGTTCACAATACTTGATACCACAAAATCCGTTCACAATCTGCACACAATTCACCTTCTATGGTGGGCGGAGAATGTTAAGATCATGCACTTGCTCTTGGGTAAGAGTCGTTTTGGAACGGCAGGCAGTGATTGCTGGAGTGTCGCAGGGCTCGGCACTGGGACCCCTTCTCTTTACAATATACATCAACGATTTAGATGGAGGAATTGAGTATAATATCTCCAAGTTTGCAGATGACACTAAACTGGTAGCAGTGTGAGCTGTGAGGAGGAGGTGAATAGGCTGCAACGTAACGTGGACATGTTAGGTGAGTGGGCAACTGCATAGCAGATGCAGTATAATGTGGATAAATGTGAGGTTATCCATTTGAAGGCAGAATATTATCTGAATGACGGCAGATTAGGAAAAGGGGAAGTGCAACGAGACCTGGGTGTCATGGTTCATCAGTCATTGAAAGTTGACATGCAGGTACAGCAGGCGGTGAAGAAGGCAAGTTGTATGTTGGCCTTCATAGCTAGGGGATTTGAGTATAGGAGCAGGGAGGTCTTACTGCAGTTGGACAGGGCCTTAGTGAGGCCTCACCAGGAATATTGTGTTCCGTTTTGGTCACCGAATCTGAGGAAGGACGTTTTTGCTATTGAGGGACTGCAGCGAAGGTTCACCAGACTGAATCCAGGGATGGCTGGCGGGTCATATGAGGAGAGACTGGATCAACTGGGCATTTATTCACTGGAGTTTAGAAGGATGAGAGGGGATCTCATAGAAACGTATAAGATTCTGACGTATCTGGAGAGGTTAGATGCGGGAAGAATGTTCCCGCTGTTGGGGAAGTCCAGAACCAGGGGACATTGTCTTAGGATAAGGGGTGTGTCATTTAGGACTGCGATGAAGAGAAATTTCTTCACTCAGAGTGTTGTTAACCTGTGGAATTCCCTGCCACAGAGAGTTTTTTTTATCCCAGTTCATTTGATATATTTAAGAGGGAGTTTGATATGTAGCTTACGGCTAAGGGGATCAAAGGGTATGGAGAGAAAGCATGAAAGGGGTACTGAGGGATTGATCAGCCATGATCTTACTAAATGGCGGTGCAGACTCGAAAGGCCGAATGGCCTACTCCTGCAACGGTTTCCTATGTTTCTATGTTTCAATGTTGACAGGTGAGGGAAGAACTTGCATTGTGGAAAGGAGGGAATTCGGGCTGGGTGAGGTATGTGTAATTTCTGACTTCAGATGCCCAAATGGATCATGTCATAAAGTGCAAAGTTCAGCTAAGTATGTCCATGTTCATATTCCGGAGAAACTTCAAGGTGTGATTTGTCGTCCAACGGGATCAATCAGCAAGAGTTCTCTTATAAACGAGAGCAATCAGAGAAACATCTGCAATTGATTTCGCACAATACACGGATCTAATTAAAACTAAGGAAAGTCTGAATCGGGATTCGCCCCCACGCCTCCAGAGAAGACTGCTTTGTGAACGCACTGCCTTACACCGCTCGGGCAATCCTGACTGAAAAGGGCGATAAATGGAATTTATCACTTGCACATGCAGAACATTTCAGTCCGTGCACTTATTCAATGCTGCTGGAAGGCCCCATGATGGGATATCCTCTTCACCGAGATTTCGCTGAGCCTGTGTTTGGAGTATGGAGGGTTTTGTCCTGGGTGCGGACAACTTGCATCCCAAGGCTGGGGAAGATTGGCTTGGATGTGCCGGTATTAGCCGAGGCGGTGCTGCGAGACATTGCATTTTATTCATGTTTAATCACAGGAATATCTGCAGTTATGACCTGAAAACGACATCGAGATTAAAAAATACAAACAACAAAGACAAGAAATGTAATCAACTGTGATAAACTTTTTAATGTTATTGCTTGTCGTTTAATGGTTCGGCGCAAACAGAGGGAGCGCGGATTCGGAAAGTAACTCTTTTAAATCCAAAATCTTTAAAAATAATGACATGCAATACATTAAACTGTGCGGGGGGAGGGGCAGATTAACCACCACTCATTAATTAATACCATTGTTTAGCAGTCTGAAATAACTGCTAACATGGTTACTGAGGGACACTCGAAACTTCAATGACTGTACTTTAATAATTTGGGAAAACATAATCATAGATAAAGATTTATCCACTCTCTGATATTACACACGCTGTATTTGAGGAAACTAATATAAATGGTCATTGCTCAATCGACAAGGAACCTGGGGCTACTTTTAACAATTTTTAATTCACAGCAAAAGTATTCTCTAGATTACTCTGTTTGACCGGGTATGAGGCTAAAGTGATAATCGTTACACGACAGAAACATGTGCTGAGTTCAGCGCCCAGAGTGAAGAGTTCAGCAGCAAGCTGAAATGCTCAATCGCTCTTGCTGCAAAAAATTGCTTTCACATACATTACTGTGAACGAAAATGCTCAAAACAAACATTTAATTGAACAAGTGTTCAAGATGTCATTCAAATCCCGAATTTCTTTGTCCGCTTCCAATCTTCTTTACCAGCTGCCTATAGTTTGCCGACTGAATCATTGTACCTTTGATATTATCTGTTACCTTTCACACTATTTTGATGTGTGTGACCTTGGCAATATCGTTAATTATTCCTTCATGTAAATCATTTTAACTATCGTAAAAATCTGAGGCACTCATAAAGATCTCTGCTGGAGACCAGTATTCATTTCCTGACAATTAGAGAACATCCCCAGTATCGCGACTCTCAATGCCCTGTCCATGTTCACAAATTGTCTCAGATTTGTTTTTGTCCAACACGCTCTGATGTGGAACCTCATCAAACGCCTGCTGGAAATCATTATGTTAAATCTAGTTAGAACCCTCCTGTTTATTAGTTTTCGCCTTTCCTTGCCTTCGGAAGGAGATATTTGCCTTGGAGCAAGTGCTGCATAGATTTAACAAAAGTAAGACTTGGATTTATATCGCGCCTTCCACGACCACAGGAGGTCTCAAAGCGCTTTGCAGACAATAAAGTACTTTTTGGAGTGTAGTCACATTTGTAACATGGGAAAGATTTACCAGAGTGATACTTGGAATCCACGGGTTAAATTAGCAAGAGAGATTATACCAACTAGGAATTTGGAGGGTTAAGAACATAATGATTAGGGCATTTCCCCCACGTCCCGAGTCCGCCATTCAATAAGATCATGGCTGATCAGATCTTGGCCACATCTCCACTTTCCTGCCTGTTCCCCATACGCCGGATTCCTCTGTAGTTCAAGTATCTGTCTATCCCATTCTTGAATATATTCCATGACTCTACTTCCACAGCTTTCTGGGGTGGAGAATTTCTGAGAACACGAACTTCTGAGAGAAGAAATTACACCTCATATTATATGCATGTGAACGCGCAAAGCATAGTAAACATGGTGTGAACAATGAGAGCGATTGTAGAGCACGGAACTGGTTATAGTGAAACAACAAAGAAAATATCGGTTTCGTGAGAGCAATATCGAAAGAATTGTGATCCCGACGTGATATGAACACACAGCCTGAAATTATCTGGGAAGAACAGTTTAGTGTATGTCAACCCCCTCCGTTCTTGTTCAACAGAGGAAGAAGAGACATGAACGGGATTCAGACGGTACAAGGTATAATAAAATGCACAAGCACAATTCATAATTATCTACAATAATTTCACTGTTAAATTCTGTAATTTTACTTGAAAGCAACATGAAAGTTTAGCAAAAACAATTGGCCGAACGTGAGCTGGTCGGGCCTGCTTAAGATCTATGTCCCTGACCCGGATTGCAGGCAGGCGCCTGTTGGTCCGGAACAGGTTTTTTAATTCCGACTGTTTTCCAATTGTGTCCTCTATCTGCCTCTATCCAATCAATGTTTGGCCACCTGCAGTTTGATTTTGAACGAATACCTGCGTCTGTGTCTTGTCACATTAAATAAATTAGGACATGAGGCGCTTCTTTACCTGACACTGGGAAAACAGTGAGACAGACTTGACAGGAAAGTTATGGTAATTGTGAAACAGCAAAAAAAATACCGATTCCGGAAGAACAACAAGGAAACTAACAGTGACCCCGATGTGATTTGTAGTCCACGCCTCTACTAAAAAGACAAGAATCTTACAACAGCATTTGCGTATTGTAGTTGTTATAACATTCGCCTAATACGCAAAACGTCCCTGCTTAGAAATCGGGTAGAAATTGGAAAACAGTCGGAATTAAAAAACCTGTTCCGGACCAACAATCCGGGTCAGGGACATAGATCTTAAGCAGGCCCGACCAGCACACGTTCGGCCAATTGTTTTTGCTAAACTTTCATGTTGCTTTCAAGTAAAATTACAGAATTTAACAGTGAAATTATTGTAGATAATTATGACCCTGTCATTTTTTATGTTTCTCTGGACAGTACTATGCACACTCAATATCTACCCATGTATCTCATTCTCTGACATTTCCAGCCCTGACGGTGCACAAATCCCCTCTCCAAGCTGCACATTCCAGATGGTTTCTATTTTATCGTGAGAGTTTAGTTAAGGATCCTGCAGCGAAGCCTCGCTTCACAACAGCAGATCAAAGCAGCAAACAGACCCATCGACTAATCGCTCTTCTTTAGCTCCACAGATGCTGCCTGATTTGCGGAATGTTTCTAGCATTTCCTGTATTTATTGAAGATAATTTGCAGGCATACTTTCAAAATTAACCTGCAGGTGGCCACACACTGATTAAACAGAGACAGATAGACAGAGATTTTGACCCACCGAGAAATAGGC
>NW_027254199.1:0-7464 GCF_044704955.1 Pristiophorus japonicus | reverse complement strand
CTCGGGTGGAGGGGAGAGTGTCCCGAGTGGAGGGGAGTGTGTCTCGGGGGGAGGGTAGAGTGTCCCGAGGAGAGGGGAGGGGAGAGTGTCCCAGGGGGAGGGGAGAGTGTCCCGGGGAGAGGGGCGAGTGTCCCGGGGGGAGGGGAGGGGAGAGTGTCCCGAGGTGTGGCGTGAGTGTCCCGGGGAGAGGGGAGAGTGTCCCGGGGGGAGGGGAGAGTGTCTCGGGGGGAGGGGAGAGTGTCACGGGGGGAGGGAGAGTGTCTCGGGGGAGGGGAGAGTGTCTCAGGGGGAGGAGAGAATGTCTCGGGGGAGTGGAGAGTGTCTCGGGGGGAGTGGAGAGTGTCCCGGGGGGAGGGGAGAGTGTCTCGGGGGAGTGGAGAGTGTCTTGGGGGGAGGGGAGAGCGTCTCGGTGGGAGGGAAGAGTGTCTCGGGGGTAGGGGAGAGTGTCTCGGGGGGAGGGGAGAGTGTCTCGGGGGAGTGGAGAGTGTCTCGGGGGGAGTGGAGAGTGTCCCGGGGGGAGGGGAGAGTGTCTCGGGGGAGTGGAGAGTGTCTTGGGGGGAGGGGAGAGCGTCTCGGTGGGAGGGGAGAATGTCTCGGGGGGAGGGGAGAGTGTCACGGGGGGAGGGAGAGTGTCTCGGGGGAGGGGAGAGTGTCTCGGGGGGAGGGGAGTGTGTCTCGGGGGGAGGGGAGAGTGTCCCGGGGGAGGGGAGAGTGTCTCCGCGGGTAGGGTAGTGTGTCCCGAGGAGAGGGGAGGGGAGAGTGTCCCGAGGGGAGGGGAGAGTGTCCCGGGGTGAGGGGAGGGGAGAGTGTCCCAAGGGGAGTGGAGAGTTTCCCAGGGGGAGGGGAGGGGAGAGTGTCCCGGGAGGAGGGGAGACTGTCCCGGGGGGAGGGGAGAGTGTCTCCGCGGGTAGGGGAGTGTGTCCCGAGGAGAGGGGAGGGGAGAGTGTCCCGAGGGAGGGGAGAGTGTCCCGGGGGGAGGGGAGGGGAGAGTGTCCCGAGGGGAGTGGAGAGTTTCCCAGGGGGAGGGGAGGGGAGAGTGTCCCGAGGTGTGGCGTGAGTGTCCCGGGGAGAGGGGAGAGTGTCCCGGGGGGAGGGGAGAGTGTCACGGGGGGAGGGGAGAGTGTCCCGGGAGGAGGGGAGACTGTCTCGGGTGGAGGGGAGAGTGTCCCGAGGGGAGGGGAGTGTGTCTCGGGGGGGAGGGGAGAGTGTCCCGAGGAGAGGGGAGGGGAGAGTGTCCCAGGGGGAGGGGAGAGTGTCTCGGGGGGAGGGAAGAGTGTCTCGGGGGGAGGGGAGAGTGTCTCGGGGGGAGGGGAGTGTGTCTGGGGGGAGGGGAGAGTGTCTCGGGGGGAGAGGAGAGATTCCCGGGGGAGGGGAGAGCGTCTCGGTGGGAGTGGAGAGTGTCTCGGGGGGAGGGGAGAGTGTCTCGGGGGGAGGGGAGAGTGTCTCGGGGGGAGGGGAGAGTGTCTCGGGGGGAGGGGAGAGTGTCTCGGTGGGAGTGGAGAGTGTCTCGGGGGGAGGGAAGAGTGTCTCGGGGGGAGGGGAGAGTGTCTCGCGGGGAGGGGAGAGTGTCTCGGGGGGAGGGGAGTGTGTCTCGGGGAGAGGGGAGAGTGTCCCGGGGGAGGGGAGAGTGTCTCCGCGGGTAGGGGAGTGTGTCCCGTGGAGAGGGGAGGGGAGAGTGTCCCGAGGGGAGGGGAGAGTGTCCCGGGGGGAGGGGAGGGGAGAGTGTCCCGAGGGGAGTGGAGAGTTTCCCAGGGGGAGGGGAGGGGAGAGTGTCCCGAGGTGTGGCGTGAGTGTCCCGGGGAGAGGGGATAGTGTCCCGGGGGGAGGGGAGAGTGTCACGGGGGGAGGGGAGAGTGTCCCGGGAGGAGGGGAGACTGTCTCGGGTGGAGGGGAGAGTGTCCCGAGGGGAGGGGAGTGTGTCTCGGGGGGGAGGGGAGAGTGTCCCGAGGAGAGGGGAGGGGAGAGTGTCCCAGGGGGAGGGGAGAGTGTCCCGGGGAGAGGGGCGAGTGTCCCGGGGGGAGGGGAGAGTGTCTCGGGGGGAGGGGAGAGTGTCTCGGTGGGAGGGGAGAGTGTCCCGGGGGGAGGGAAGAGTGTCTCGGGGGGAGGGGAGAGTGTCTCGGGGGGAGGGGAGTTTGTCTCGGGGGGAGGGGAGAGTGTCTCGGGGGGAGGGGAGAGTGTCCCGGGGGGAGGGGAGAGTGTCTCGGGGGGAGGGAAGAGTGTCTCGGGGGGAGGGGAGAGAGTCTCGGGGGGAGGGGAGAGTGTCTCGGGGGGAGGGGAGAGATTCCCAGGGGAGGGGAGAGTGTCTCCGCGGGTAGGGGAGTGTGTCCCGAGGAGAGGGGAGGGGAGAGTGTCCCGAGTGGAGGGGAGAGTGTCCCGGGGGGAGGGGAGGGGAGAGTGTCCCGAGGGGAGTGGAGAGTTTCCCAGGGGGAGGGGAGGGGAGAGTGTCCCGAGGTGTGGCGTGAGTGTCCCGGGGAGAGTGAAGAGTGTCCCGGGGGGAGGGGAGAGTTTCACGGGGGGAGGGAAGAGTGTCTCGGGGGGAGGAGAGAAAGTCTCGGGGGAGTGGAGAGTGTCTCGGTGGGAGTGGAGAGTGTCTTGGGGGGAGGGGAGAGTGTCTCGGGGGGAGGGGAGAGTGTCTCGGGGGGAGGGGAGTGTGCCTCGGGGGGAGGGGAGGGTGTTTCGGGGGGAGGTGAGAGTGTCTCGGGGGGAGGGGAGAGTGTCTCGGGGGGAGGGGAGTGTGTCTCGGTGGGAGGGGAGAGTGTCCCAGGGGAGGGGAGAGTGTCTCCGCGGGTAGGGGAGTGTGTCCCGAGGAGAGGGGAGGGGAGAGTGTCCCGAGGGGAGTGGAGAGTTTCCCAGGGGGAGGGGAGGGGAGAGTGTCCCGGGAGGAGGGGAGACTGTCTCGGGTGGAGGGGAGAGTGTCCCGAGGGGAGGGGAGTGTGTCTCGGGGGGGAGGGGAGAGTGTCCCGAGGAGAGGGGAGGGGAGAGTGTCCCAGGGGGAGGGGAGAGTGTCTCGGTGGGAAGGGAGAGTGTCCCGGGGGGAGGGGAGAGTGTCTCGGGGAGAGGGAAGAGTGTCTCGGGGGGAGGGGAGAGTGTCTCGGGGGGAGGGGAGTGTGTCTCGAGGGGAGGGGAGAGTGTCTCGGAGGGAGGGGAGAGATTCCCGGGGGAGGGGAGAGCGTCTCGGTGGGAGTGAAGAGTGTCTCGGGGGGAGGGAAGAGTGTCTCGGTGGGAGGGGAGAGTGTCTCGGGGGGAGGGGAGAGTGTCTCGGGGGGAGGGGAGAGTGTCTCGGGGGGAGGGGAGAGTGTCTCGGGGGGAGGGGAGAGTGTCTCGGTGGGAGTGGAGAGTGTCTCGGGGGGAGGGAAGAGTGTCTCGGGGGGAGGGGAGAGTGTCTCGGTGGGAGTGGAGAGTGTCTCGGGGGGAGGGAAGAGTGTCTCGGGTGGAGGGGAGAGTGTCCCGGGGGAGGGGAGAGTGTCTCGGGGGGAGGGGAGTGTGTCTCGGGGGGAGGGGAGAGTGTCCCGGGGGAGGGGAGAGTGTCTCCGCGGGTAGGGGAGTGTGTCCCGAGGAGAGGGGAGGGGAGAGTGTCCCGAGGGGAGGGGAGAGTGTCCCGGGGGGAGGGGAGGGGAGAGTGTCCCGAGGGGAGTGGAGAGTTTCCCAGGGGGAGGGGAGGGGAGAGTGTCCCGAGGTGTGGCGTGAGTGTCCCGGGGAGAGGGGAGAGTGTCCCGGGGGGAGGAGAAAATGTCTCGGGGGAGTGGAGAGTGTCTCGGGGGGAGGGAAGAGTGTCTCGGGGGGAGGGGAGAGTGTCTCGGGGGGAGGGGAGAGTGTCTCGGGGGGAGGGGAGAGTGTCCCGGGAGGAGGGGAGACTGTCCCGGGGGGAGGGGAGAGTGTCTCCGCGGGTAGGGGAGTGTGTCCCGAGGAGAGGGGAGCGGAGATTGTCCCGAGGGGAGTGGAGAGTTTCCCAGGGGGAGGGGAGGGGAGAGTGTCCCGAGGTGTGGCGTGAGTGTCCCGGGGAGAGGGGAGAGTGTCCCGGGGGGAGGGGAGAGTGTCACGGGGGGAGGGGAGAGTGTCCCGGGAGGAGGGGAGACTGTATCGGGTGGAGGGGAGAGTGTCTCAGGGGGAGGGGAGAGTGTCCCGGGAGGAGGGGAGACTGTCTCGGGTGGAGGGGAGAGTGTCCCGAGTGGAGGGGAGTGTGTCTCGGGGGGGAGGGTAGAGTGTCCCGAGGAGAGGGGAGGGGAGAGTGTCCCAGGGGGAGGGGAGAGTGTCCCGGGGAGAGGGGCGAGTGTCCCGGGGGGAGGGGAGGCGAGAGTGTCCCGAGGTGTGGCGTGAGTGTTCCGGGGAGAGGGGAGAGTGTACCGGGGGGAGGGGAGAGTGTCTCGGGGGGAGGGGAGAGTGTCTCAGGGGGAGGAGAGAATGTCTCGGGGGAGTGGAGAGTGTCTCGGGGGGAGTGGAGAGTGTCCCGGGGGGAGGGGAGAGTGTCTCGGGGGAGTGGAGAGTGTCTTGGGGGGAGGGGAGAGTGTCTCGGGGGGAGGGGAGAGTGTCTCGGGTGGAGGGGAGAGCGTCTCGGTGGGAGGGAAGAGTGTCTCGGGGGGAGGGGAGAGTGTCACGGGGGGAGGGAGAGTGTCTCGGGGGAGGGGAGAGTGTCTCGGGGGGAGGGGAGTGTGTCTCGGGGGGAGGGGAGAGTGTCTCGGGGGGAGGGGAGAGTGTCTCGGGGGGAGGGGAGAGTGTCTCCGCGGGTAGGGTAGTGTGTCCCGAGGAGAGGGGAGGGGAGAGTGTCCCGAGGGGAGGGGAGAGTGTCCCGGGGTGAGGGGAGGGGAGAGTGTCCCAAGGGGAGTGGAGAGTTTCCCAGGGGGAGGGGAGGGGAGAGTGTCCCGGGAGGAGGGGAGACTGTCCCGGGGGGAGGGGAGAGTGTCTCCGCGGGTAGGGGAGTGTGTCCCGAGGAGAGGGGAGGGGAGAGTGTCCCGAGGGGAGGGGAGAGTGTCCCGGGGGGAGGGGAGGGGAGAGTGTCCCGAGGGGAGTGGAGAGTTTCCCAGGGGGAGGGGAGGGGAGAGTGTCCCGAGGTGTGGCGTGAGTGTCCCGGGGAGAGGGGAGAGTGTCCCGGGGGGAGGGGAGAGTGTCACGGGGGGAGGGGAGAGTGTCCCGGGAGGAGGGGAGACTGTCTCGGGTGGAGGGGAGAGTGTCCCGAGGGGAGGGGAGTGTGTCTCGGGGGGGAGGGGAGAGTGTCCCGAGGAGAGGGGAGGGGAGAGTGTCCCAGGGGGAGGGGAGAGTGTCTCGGTGGGAAGGGAGAGTGTCCCGGGGGGAGGGGAGTGTGTCTCGGGGGGAGGGGAGAGTGTCTCGGGGGGAGAGGAGAGATTCCCGGGGGAGGGGAGAGCGTCTCGGTGGGAGTGGAGAGTGTCTCGGGGGGAGGGAAGAGTGTCTCGGGGGGAGGGGAGAGTGTCTCGGGGGGAGGGGAGAGTGTCTCGGGGGGAGGGGAGAGTGTCTCGGGGGGAGGGGAGAGTGTCTCGGGGGGAGGGGAGAATGTCTCGGTGGGAGTGGAGAGTGTCTCGGGGGGAGGGAAGAGTGTCTCGGGGGGAGGGGAGACTATCCCGGGGAGAGGGGATAGTGTCCCGGGGGGAGGGGAGAGTGTCACGGGGGGAGGGGAGAGTGTCCCGGGAGGAGGGGAGACTGTCTCGGGTGGAGGGGAGAGTGTCCCGAGGGGAGGGGAGTGTGTCTCGGGGGGGAGGGGAGAGTGTCCCGAGGAGAGGGGAGGGGAGAGTGTCCCAGGGGGAGGGGAGAGTGTCCCGGGGAGAGGGGCGAGTGTCCCGGGGGGAGGGGAGAGTGTCTCGGGGGTAGGGGAGAGTGTCTCGGTGGGAGGGGAGAGTGTCTCGGGGGGAGGGAAGTGTGTCCCGGGGGGAGGGAGAGTGTCTCGGGGGGAGGGGAGAGTGTCTCGGGGGGAGGGGAGAGTGTCTCGGGGGGAGGGAAGTGTGTCCCGGGGGAGGGAGAGTGTCTCGGGGAGAGGGGAGTGTGTCTCGGGGGGAGGGGAGAGTGTCCCGGGGGAGGGGGAGAGTGTCTCCGCGGGTAGGGGAGTGTGTCCCGAGGAGGGGGGAGGGGGAAAGTGTCCCGAGGGGAGGGGAGAGTGTCCCGGGGGGAGGGGAGGGGAGAGTGTCCCGAGGGGAGTGGAGAGTTTCCCAGGGGGAGGGGAGGGGAGAGTGTCCCGAGGTGTGGCGTAAGTGTCCCGGGGAGAGGGGAGAGTGTCCCGGGGGGAGGGGAGAGTGTCACGGGGGGAGGGGAGAGTGTCTCGGGTGGAGGGGAGAGTGTCCCGAGGGGAGGGGAGTGTGTCTCGGGGGGGGGGGAGAGTGTCCCGAGGAGAGGGGAGGGGAGAGTGTCCCAGGGGGAGGGGGAGAGTGTCTCGGGGGGAGGGGAGAGTGTCTCGGTGGGAGGGGAGAGTGTCCCGGGGGGAGGGTAGAGTGTCTCGGGGGAGGGGAGAGTGTCTCGGGGGGAGGGGAGTGTGTCTCGGGGGGAGGTGAGAGTGTCTCGGGGGGAGGGGAGAGATTCCCGGTGGGAGGGGAGGGGAGAGTGTCCCGAAGTGTGGCGTGAGTGTCCCGGGGAGAGGGGAGAGTGTCCCGGGGGGAGGGGAGAGTGTCACGGGGGGAGGGGAGAGTGTCCCGGGGGGAGGGGAGAGTGTCTCGGGGGGAGGGGAGTGTGTCTCGGGGGGAGGGGAGAGTGTCCCGGGGGAGGGGAGAGTGTCTCCGCGGGTAGGGGAGTGTGTCCCGAGGAGAGGGGAGGGGAGAGTGTCCCGAGGGGAGGGGAGAGTGTCCCGGGGGGAGGGGAGGGGAGATTGTCCCGAGGGGAGTGGAGAGTTTCCCAGGGGGAGGGGAGGGGAGAGAGTCCCAGGAGGAGGGGAGACTGTCCCGGGGGGAGGGGAGAGTGTCTCCGCGGGTAGGGGAGTGTGTCCCGAGGTGAGGGGAGGGGAGAGTGTCCCGAGGGGAGGGGAGAGTGTCCCGGGGGGAGGGGAGGGGAGAGTGTCCCGAGGGGAGTGGAGAGTTTCCCAGGGGGAGGGGAGGGGAGAGTGTCCCGAGGTGTGGCGTGAGTGTCCCGGGGAGAGGGGAGAGTGTCCCGGGGGAGGGGAGAGTGTCACGGGGGGAGGGGAGAGTGTCCCGGGGGGAGGGGAGGGGAGAGTGTCCCGAGGGGAGTGGAGAGTTTCCCAGTTGGGGAGGGGAGAGTGTCCCGAGGTGTGGCGTGAGTGTCCCGGGGAGAGGGGAGAGTGTCCCGGGGGGAGGGGAGAGTGTCACGGGGGGAGGGGAGAGTGTCCCGGGAGGAGGCGAGACTGTCTCGGGTGGAGGGGAGTGTGTCCCGAGGGGAGGGGAGTGTGTCTCGGGGGGGAGGGGAGAGTGTCCCGAGGAGAGGGGAGGGGAGAGTGTCCCAGGGGGAGGGGAGAGTGTCCCGGGGAGAGGGGCGAGTGTCGCGGGGGGAGAGGAGGGGAGAGTGTCCCGAGGT
>NW_027254198.1:0-7514 GCF_044704955.1 Pristiophorus japonicus | reverse complement strand
CTTGTGTTATTACACACAAGGAGAGGAGGAGTCATTCCGAACCTCGAGGACATTAAACAGGTGGAGGCAATTAATAGTGACATGATGGTTCAGTCACCGGACCAGGGGGTTGCCATTCCTTACCTCCAACTGTTGCCCAGGAACAGGTGAAGTCATTCAACCCTTCGAGCACATTACACAGGCGGTCAATCATAGTGGTATGATTTTTATTATACTGAACTAGTATTCCAGAGACAGGAAATTACAGCCCACCATTTGAGTAGGGTAAATTAAATTCAATTAAATAAATCTGGCCATTAAAATGTATCAATAATGGTGACCATTTTCGTAACAAACCCGTCTGATTCACTAATCTCCTTCAGGGAAGGGGATCTGCCGACTTTACCAGTCTGGTCCTATATGTGACTCCAGACCCACAGCAACGTGGTTGACTCTTTACTGCCATCTGAAATGTCAAAGCAAGCCATTCAGCTGCATATGGTTGCTCACCAACACATTAACAATGAAATTAGGTGTGGGCAACAAATACTGCCCTTGCTAGCGATGAACACATGCTTGAATTAATCAAATAGAACACTAGGACTTCTAGATTGTTAAACAGAAACAATAAGACGCTCAAGCCAGGTCACAATACTGAGTGGAGTCAACTAGAATGCATAGCTAGCTGGCTTCAATACATAAAGCAGAGAGTTGGGTTAAAAGGGAGCTTACATAGTGGCAGAAGGTGGATAGTGGTGTTCCACAAGGATCGGTGATGGGACCACTGTTGTTCACAAGTGATATTGACAACTTGACCGAGAAAGTGAAAACATAATGTCGAAATTTGCAAGTGACATCGATTAGGCGGGTAGTCAAAAGTGAGGAGGACTTCAACACATTAGAGGAGATCATTAATAAACTTGCAGTTTGGGCATATCATTGGCTTTTGAATTTCAAACCATATAAATGTGAGGTGTTAAATTTTGTTAGGAAGAATAGGGAGCTCACTTATTATTGGATGACACCTGTCTGGGTGGCGTAGAAGATCAAACGGAAGGCGAATACACAAAACTCTAAAAGTTAAGACACAGATTAGCAAGGTCATAAAAATGCAAAACCAAAAAGCACGTATTGTATAGAATGTAGCGAATTTATGCTAAACCTCTATTTAAACTTTGTTAGATCACACAGGGTAATGTGTACATTTCCATTCGCCATATTATAAAAAGCATATAGAGGCATTGTAGAGGATGCAGAGAAGATTTACAAGGATGATAACAGAACAGCCAATGTACACATATCAGCAAAGGAAGAACAGGCAATATCTTTTTTGGATTGGAAAACGGAGGCTGAGGCGTTATCCAGGTTTGGTGCTCTGTTTACAAGGTAACGGTAGATGGGGTATATGGTTGGACATTAGTTTACAGATTGTACAATTCAGCTGCTGCTGTTGTCCTGCAGCACCTCAAGGATGCCCAGCGTTGAGCTGCTCCATCTGTTCAGAATCGATCCAATTTAGCACGGTGGTGGTGCCAGAAAATACGAAGCAGAGTGTCCTCCGTGTGAAGACAGGACTTAGTATCCACAAGGTGTTTCCAGTATTCGCTGCTACCTATATTGCCATGGACAGTTGCATCTGCGACAGACAGTTTGGTGATTAGAAATTCAAGTAGGTTTTGTAATATCGGAGCGGCAGTTGTGAGGGAGCACAGCACTGTCGGAGTTGCTGACTTTCGGTTCAGATCTTAAATCGAGACCTGTCTGCTCTCCGAGCTGGACGTAAAATATCCCATGCTCGCTATTCAGAAGTAGAGCAGAAGAATTCACCCCGGTGTTCTGGAATCAACTTTCATCCTACAAACAACATCTAGTCACTTTAATCGTGGGTTCTTGCAGATGCAAATCTGCTTTTGCATTTCCTACATTAGTGACCAGACTGTAAAACTACTTAACTAGCTGTGAACAGCTTTGGGAAGTCCTGAGATGAATGTCCCTGCAAAAATGCTTATGTTTTTTTTATCGTTAAATAAAAATACACAATAGCAAGGCCGGTTGAATCAAATGATTAAGCATGGCGCTGTTAACGCGAATGCTGCGCTTCCGATCCTCGTAAGGGACCTCTTTTTTTTGTGTGGGGGAGGGCAGGGTTACGTGCATCTTAGCTTTGTTATTTTAGAGCAGCTTAAACATTTACGAACGAAACTGACAAGGACCTGCAATACATTCAAGCAATGCTGCAAAATCTTAATTCTGCCAAGAGCTCATTGAACTGCGGAGACTTTCCAGCATTTAATGAACAATTCAATTATCTCCGAGAATTTGGGACATCTCGTATTTCAATCAGTTAATGACCCACTGCCGCTGATTGGTTTGCGGTGCTAAGTATGGAACTGAAATAAATGTAATTCCTGTGTGTAATCCCTCATTCACGGCATTAGCCAGCTGTGCACTGCAGGAACAGCGTGACTGAATGGCTAAAGTGTCTGACTTCGATATGAACACTGATGTTATCAGAAAATTGTAGGTTTGTGTACTGCCGAATCCTATTCAGCTGAATATGACTTCAGTCTAAAAATTGCAGGGCTCTTTATTAAAATGCATTTTTAATGCTGCTTGCTGTGTATATTTCTCACTGATCTTTGCAAGGTTTACAACAAACCTACAATCGCTAATTGATGGCAGTATTTATTAGTGTTTTCAATTAGAAAAATAGGTTTGCATCAATGATTGCAATAAAGGGCAGTTGAGGGAATTCTGTTCAGTTTCGGCGTCTGTCATCTCGTCAGCGAGCTGATTAAAACAAATAAAATGTTCACTGTAAGCAGGGCTCGAAACTGCGCAGTAAAACCCCATTCGATTTCAA
Source organism: Pristiophorus japonicus (assembly GCF_044704955.1). Classification (NCBI taxonomy): domain Eukaryota; kingdom Metazoa; phylum Chordata; class Chondrichthyes; family Pristiophoridae; genus Pristiophorus; species Pristiophorus japonicus. The sequence goes on along the minus strand of NW_027254198.1, from coordinate 4,672 downwards.
GTCCAACGCCTTAACCACTCGGAAATCGCAGCTATGCACGCTAATTATTTATTAATCTACGGGTCGGTGGAAAATTTAAGACAATTGCCGGCATGCTTGCCCTGTTGTATTTCCCAGTCGATGTGAAAACTAAATCGTAGAATCATTGAATTTCACAGCACAGCAGGAATCATTTCGGCCAGAACTGGAAGCATTTACTTTCGTGAAAATCTAAACAGACTGGGGAGCTTTTCTCTGCAAAAGCCAAGGCAGATATTGTCTCTAATATTATGAAGGGATGTGATAGCGCCGACGTGCAGAAAATATTTGCTATTATGCAGGATTTCAGAATTAGAGGTCATAAATATAAGACAGACTCCGATGACCTCAGAAGGCAATGCAAGAGTAACATCTTTGCCAAAGAGTGATTAGAATGTGGAAGGTGCTACAGCGTTCTGTAGTTGAGGCGAATACAACAGAGGCATTAAAGAGGGAGCTACCTCAGCACATGAGTGAGAGAGTAATAGAAGGATATGCTGATAGGATGAGTTGAAGTAGGATTGAAGTGATCCAGGTCTGGGGACCTATCTCCTTTCAAATCGACTAAAACCCTGAATCCTTCCTCTGTCACTATGTTTATTTCATCCAGAAAATCACATTCCTCCTCGATAGCAGTATCTGCATTGCCCCTTTCCTTTGTAAAAACAGACGAACAGTATTCATTAAGAAATTACCAAAATCTTGCGACTCCACGCAAAGATTATGCTCAAGGTCGCGAAGATGTCCTATCCTGTATTTAGTTACAATCTTACTCTTAATATATTTACAAAACATCTGTGGGTTTTCCTTAACTTTAGTAGCCACGAATTTTTAATGCACTCTCTTACCATTCCTAACATCATTTTTAATTGTGTCTCTTAACTTTCTATATTTCGCCAAGGGTTCATTAGTATTTAGACGGTGGTATATGAAAAAGCGTCTCTTTTTTTCTTAATCCTCCCCTGTAAGTCCTTAGACATGCAGGGGGCTCTAGACTTATTTTCTCAGCCTTTGACTTTATGCGCACATGCTTGGCCTTAGCCTTCATGATCTCCTCCCTTGAATGCCTCCCACTGTTCCGACAATGATTTACCTACAAGTAGCTGTTTCCTGTCCACTGCGGCCAAATCACTTCGCAACTGAGCAAAATAAGATTTTCCCCAATTTGGGACTTTTATTAAAGCAGTTCATTTTCCTTAGTGACAGCTAACATGAGTCTGACTGAATTATAGTCACCGGCACTCAAGTGTTCTCAAACTGATACACCTTCAACCTGCCCAGCTTCATTTCTCCCAGAAACATCCAAAACCGCCACATCTCGTCTTGGGCTTGTTACATACTGACGAAAAGAAGTTCAGTTGAATACATTTTAAGAATTCTGCACTGTTTCCCTTTCACACTATATATGTCCCAATATTTGGATATTTAAAATCCCTACTATTACTACCCTATGGTTTATGCACCGCAGCTATTTGCCGACATATTTTATCCGCCATCTCCATCCCACAGTTTGGGGGTCTATAATACATTCGCAGCAGTGTGAACACTACTTTTTTATTTTTCAATTAGACTAATATGACCACATTTGATGATCCTTCTCACATATCATCCCTCTTGTATTCTATGCCTCGGCAAAATGAGGAAAGCATTCCGTGTGCCTTCTGAACGAACTTTTCTGCCTGTTCGGCTACATTCACGGATTTGTGGACATGCATTCAAAGTTCCCTATGTTCCACTACACTTCTCATTGTCCTGCGATTTGACGTGCGATCCTTGGCCTGGTTCGCCCTACACAAATGCATTACCTCACGATTCTACGGATTGGTTTCCATAAGCCATAATTCTGCCCTGCTGACCAGTTCATTGATATTTTCCTGCATTCAACAACTTTATTCTTCATTATCAACCACAAAGCCAATTTTTGTATCATTTGTATAAGTTTTAATCATAGGCCTTCATTCAAGTCTAAATCATTAATACATACCACAAACAGAAAGGAATCTTCTGCGCAGTCTTACGGATCCTGACTCGAACAGCCTTCCGGTTGCAACAACACCTAATGTTCTTTGCTTCCTGACTCGGAAACAATTTCGGATTCAACTTGCCACTTTGCCTTGGATCCGAATGGCTGGTTACTCTCCTGAGCAGTCTGTCATATGAGACCTCGTCATAAGCCTTGCTAAAAGCCACATGCACTGCAAATGAGTGCACTACCCTCATCGGCACTTCTTGTTATCTCCTCAGAAAATGAAATCAATTAAGTCATAAACGGCCTTCCCTTAACAAATTCATGCTGACTGTCCTTGACTAATCTGTGTCTTTCTAAATGAATATTTATCCTGTTCCTTAGAATCTTTTCAAATAATGTTCCAACAACCGAGGTAAGGTTGACTGTTCTTTAATTGTTCATCGATCCATTTTGAAATAAATGCACAACATTAGCAATCCTCCAGTCCTTTGACACGACGCCTGTAGCCAGAGAGTATTATGATGGTCGGATCTTGTACTATTTCCTCTTTTGCTTCTCTCGGCCCTGTGGTTTTTCCACCTACAAAGCTGTTAAATTCCTCAATACTACCTTTCTCACTATGTTTATTTCAGTTAATATTTCAGACTTCTTACCGATTGCAACGTCTGCATCGCCCCTCACTTTTGTGAAAACAGTTGCAAAGGATTCATTAAAATCATACACAAATATTCTGCCTCCATAAACAGATTACCTTTATCGTCTCTAATGATCCCTACACTTTCTTTTGGTATCCTTTGCTCTTAATGTATTTGTAAATCTTTGCATTTTCCTTGATTTACTTAGCAATATGTTTTGCTTTTCTCTCTTTGCTTTCCCAATTTCCTTTTAAATTTCAACTTTCCACTTTATTTTCTCCTCTAGACTTTCTGAACTATTGAGCCCAAACTTTGACATATGTTCCCCTATTTTCATTATTCTGCGCTGCAAGCACCTTGACATCCAAGGGGCTTTAGATTTGTTAGTACCACCCTTTTCCTTTAAGGAGCATATTTGTGTTGAACCCTGAGGATCTTCGCATTGAATGCCTCCCAATGCTCTAACACAGTTTTTGCCTTCAAGTAACTGTTTCCAGCCCACTTTGGCTAAATCCGATCTCTCTTTGCCAAAATTGTCTTTTCCCAAATTAAGATTTTGTATTCCTGGTGTAACTGTCAATTTCCATAACTACACTAAATCTAACTGAGTTATGATCACAAGCACTAAAATGCTCCCATTGATGCATCTTCGACCTGCTCAGCATCATTCGCTCAACCTAAGCCCAGAACCGTCCCCTATCATGTCGGTCTTGATATATATTGGCTAAAAATTATCTGCTGAACAAATTTCAGGAAGGCTGCACCCGCGATACTTTTCACACCAATTCTATCCAAGTTAATATAAAGGTAGTTGAAATCGCCTACTATTACTGCCCTCAAATTTCAGCACTTCTCAGACCTTTACCAACATATCTTCTCGTCGATCTCCCTCTGGGCGTCTATAGTACACTCCCAGCCCATTTTATATTCTTCAATTTATCTAATATACCCTTAATTGTAGACACTTCTAACACATTATCTTACCTCACAGCTGCAATTGTTTACTTAATCAATACTGCGACCTCCCCACTACCCTCGGTTTTATCCCCCATCTCACGTGTCTGACAAACATGTAACCAGGAATGTTGACCGATCATACCTGCCCTTCTTTCAATCATGTCACAGTAAATGCTTCAATATGATTCTCCTCGCTGGCACGTGGCACCGGGCGAAATTATTAACTTTGAGGTGCTGCTTTTTTCATCATCTTAGACGTTCTCTCGAACAAGGATGACTTGTTACAAAATGAGTTCACAGTTATTTCAATGAAGACCCGATAATTCAGTCCTGAACTCCAATTGAAGGAGTGGAAGATGTCTGCGCGTAGATGTTTTTAATGTGTGGAGACCCTTGCACCTAAGCCACATATAGCGACTTGACAGAGCTAGGAGTTTATTTCGTGGCAGGATCACTGGAGAACTGCTCTGCTGCATGGACCTAGCGCACACACATTTGGCATTATGGGCTAACCCCTGCTGCCCCTGGGCCGTCGACAATTCTGCGCCCCGTATCCTCATTTATCGCACTTCTGCCACGAACTCTCACCACTCCTCCGCCATAATCATTCACTCCATTTCCATCGCGATCTCTGGCCTTATCTCCACCACGATTTCTTGCCGTTCCTCTGCAACAAAAGCATTCGCTGCACATCCGCCACGATCTGTCACTGCTCCTCCGCGAAAATATCTGGCCACTTCTCCGCCACACACATTCGCTGCATCTCCGCCATGATCTCTCGCTTCTCCTCCACCACAAAAAATGTGCTGCACCTCATGCTTTTTAATCCCTATCCGAGCTCCCACAAATCAGCATGCAGTGCTCATCTCACTTGCGACCTGTGTCATTGGTATCATAATGGATCAAGTTCTCTGGCTGTTCACCCTATCCCCCCAGCATCCCCTGCATCCGCTCAGTGATATCTTTGGCCCTGGCACCATAAACGCAACATATCATTCTGGATTGATGTCTGCAGCGTGTCTGCACGGTTAACTATTCAATCTTTTACCAATATTGCTCCCACTCTTCTTCCTACCTCTTGGGCAGCTGATCC
>NW_027254197.1:0-7516 GCF_044704955.1 Pristiophorus japonicus | reverse complement strand
CCCGGAGAGAGAGAACATAATCTTTATTCAGGCGTGATACCGACCATCCCGTACAAAGCGGGGAAATCGGTGGGGACTGTACTCACAAATACTGAAGCAAAAGGCTGCTTCGAATAAAAATATTAACAGTATATATTAAATAAGGTAAGTCGGATGAGTATGCTGCCAAACTTGTTCATTGATCAGAGAGCATCACAGCATCTTTCAAACACTGGGGTAGAGTCTCTGCTAATTTGTGATAGTTTTATCAGCACAATCCGGTGAAAACTGCTCAACCAGCGCAAAAGATCACGGGAACTCGAGCATGATTTACATCAAGTGTAAATCAAGTATTCCGTGATCTTTAACACTGGTTTAAAAATCTACAAAACTGGCCCGGCCCACAGATAGAAATAACGAGGATGGCGAGTTTCCACCGATTGCACCCGTTCGAGGAAGGTTTTCAAATTAAACTAATTGTCTTAGGCACCAGGCACTAGTCGGCATGATTTAAAAGTTTTACATATTAAACATACTTTATTGACTTACAAACTGACTAATGTATAACAATGAAACTAATAAATGGCTCAGTATAGTTTTCTTTTCAGACATTTCAGTTATCTTAAATCAGGTTTCCCACAGGTGAAAGGCTGGGTACTTCTATTAAAAATGCTTATTTTTTGTCATAATCAAACTCCAAGGCCTTTTCAAAGCATTAAATAGCTTCGCACTTCTCCCCATCCAGCTGGTGCAGTAACCCAGGAACACCAAAGGCCTTGCTGTCTCTGGGATTCCTGTCAATTTGTTTTGATACAATCTTTCTCAAATTTTCGTGACACAATTGCCAACCTTTTGTGCCTTGTTCAATTGTAAGTCCTTCCAGAAAATTGGTGATTGCATTTGATTCAGATCCTTTCTAGTGCAGTTCAAATAACCCAAACTGCAAAGACACTGCCTGCTGTTTATCAGGACATAATAACATAAGAACATAAGAAATAGGAGCAGGAGTAGGCCACCTGGCCCCATGAACCTGCTCCGCCATTTAATATTAAGGCTGATCTGATAATGGACTCAGCTCCACATCCCTGACCGCTCCCCATAACTCCTTGTTCCCTTATCGCTCAAAAATCTGTATATCTCTTCCTTAAATATATTCAATGACCCAGCCTCCACAGTGCTCTGGGGCAGAGAATTCCATAGATTTACAACCCTCTGAGAGAAGAAATTCCTCCTCAACTCAGTTTTAAATGGGTGGCCCCTTATTCTGAGACTATGTGCCCTAGTTTTAGTTTCCCCGATGAGTGGAAATATCCTTTCTGCATCCACCTTGTCAAGCCCCCTCATTATCTTATTTTTCGATAAGATACCTCTCATTCTTCTGAACTCCAATGAGTATTGGCCCAACTTACTCAACCTACCTCCATAAGTCAACCCCCTCAACTGCGGAATCAACCAAGTGAACCTTCTCTGAACAGCCTCCAATGCAAGTATATCCTTTCTTAAATATGGAAGCCAAAATTGTACGCAGTACTCGATAGGTTGGCCTCACCAATATCCTGTACAGTTGTAGCAGGACTTTGCTGCTTTTATACTCTATCCCCCTTGCAATAAAGGCCAACATTCCATTTGCCTTCCTGATTACTTGCATACTAACTTTGTGTGTTTCATGCACAAGGACCCCCAGTTCCCTCTGTACAGCAGCACTTTGCAATTTTTTTTCATTTAAATTATAATTTGCTTTTCTATTTTTTCTGCCAAAGTGGATAACCTCACATTTTCCCACATTATACTATATCTGCCAAATGTTTGCCCACTCACTTAGCCTGTCTATATCCCTTTGCAGATTTTTTGTGTCCTCCTCACTATTTGCTTTCCCACCCATCTTTGTATCATCAGCAAACTTGGCTACATTACACTCGGTCCCTTCATCCAAGTCATTAATATAGATTGTAAATACTTGAGGCCGCAGCAACGATCCCTGCGGCACCCCACTCGTCACTGTTTGCCAACCAGAAAATGACCCATTTATCCCGACTCTCTGTTTTTGTTCGTCAGCCAATCCTCTATCCATGCCAACATGCTAGTTGGATCCAAAATTGGTTCAGCGGTAAGAAGCAAAGGGTAATGGTAAATGGATGTTTTTGTGACTGGAAGGATGTTTCCAGTGGGGTCCGCAGGGCTCAGTACTGGGTTCCTTGCTTTTTGTGGTATACATCAATGATCTAGATTTGATTATCGGGAGTATGATTAAGAAGTTTGCAGGTGACACCAAAATTGGCTGTGTGGTCGTTAATGAAGCAGAAAGTCATGGACTGCAGGAGGATATCAATCTAATGGTCAGGTGGGCAGAGCAGTGGCAAATGGAATTTAATTTGGATAAGTATGAGGTAATGCACTTTGAGAGGGCTAATAAGGAAAGGGTATACACATTAACCGGTAAAAGTGTAGATGAATAAAGGGATCTTGGAGTGCTTGTCCACAGATCCCTGAAAGTAGCAGGCCAGGTGGATAAGGTGGTGAAGAAGGCATACGGAATGGTTGCCTTTCTTGGCTGAGGCACATAATACAAGAGCAGGGAGGTTATGCTTAAAATGTATAATACTTTGGTTAGGCCACAGCTGGAGTACTGCGTGCAGTTCTGGTCGCCATATTATAGAAAGGACGTGATTGCAATAGAGAGGGTGCAGAGGACATTTGCTAGGATGCTGCCTGGAATGGAGAAACTTAGCTATGAGGATAGAAACATAGAAACATAGAAAATAGATGCAGGATCAGGCCATTCAGCCCCTCTCGCCTGCACCATCATTCAATCAGTTCATGGCTGAACATGAAACTTCAGTACCCCCTTCCTGCTTTCTCGCCATACCCCTTGATCCCCCGAGTAGTAAGGACTTCATCTAACTCCCTTTTGAATATATTTAGTGATTTGGCCTCAACTACTTTCTGTGGTAGAGAATTCCACAGGTTCACCACTCTCTGGGTGAAGAAGTTTCTCCTCATCTCGGTCCTAAATGGCTTACCCCTTATCCTTAGACTGTGACTTCCCCAACATTGGGAACATTCTTCCTGCATCTAACCTGTCTAAACCCGTCAGAATTTTAAACGTTTCTATGAGGTCCCCTCTCATTCTTCTGAACTCCAGTGAATACAAGCCCAGTTGATCCAGTCTTTCTTGATAGGTCAGTCCCACCATCCCGGGAATCAGTCTGGTGAATCTTCGCTGCACTCTCTCAATAGCAAGAATGTCCTTCCTCAAGTTAGGAGACCAAAACTGTACACAATACTCCAGGTGTGGCCTCACCAAGGCCCTGTACAACTGTAGCAACACCTCCCAGCCCCTGTACACAAATCCCCTCGCTATGAAGGCCAACATGCCATTTGCTTTCTTAACCGCCTGCTGTACCTGCATGCCAACCTTCAATGACTGATGTACCATGACACCCAGGTCTCGTTGCACCTTCCCTTTTACTAATCTGTCACCATTCAGATAATAGTCTGTCTCTCTGTTTTTACCACCAAAGTGGATAACCTCACATTTATCCACATTATACTTCATCTGCCATTCATTTGCCCACTCACCTAACCTATCCAAGTCACTCTGCAGCCTCATAGCATCCTCCTCGCAGCTCACACTGCCACCCAACTTAGTGTCATCCGCAAATTTGGAGATACTACATTTAATCCCCTCATCTAAATCATTAATGTACAATGTAAACAGCTGGGGCCCCAGCACAGAACCTTGTGGTACCCCACTAGTCACTGCCTGCCATTCTGAAAAGTACCCATTTACTCCTACTCTTTGCTTCCTGTCTGACAACCAGTTCTCAATCCACGTCAGCACACTACCCCCAATCCCATGTGCTTTAACTTTGCACATTAATCTCTTGTGTGGGACCTTGTCGAAAGCCTTCTGAAAGTCCAAATATACCACATCATTGGATAGGCTGGGTTTGTTCTCATTGGAACAGAGGATGTTGAGAGGAGACCTCATTGAGGTGTCCAAAATTTTGAGGGGTCTGGATATAGTGGATAGCAAGGACCTATTTCCCTTGGTGGTGGGTTCAATTATGAGGGGGCATAGTTTTAAGGTGGTTGGTGGAAGGTTCAGAGGGGATTTGAGGGGTGGCTTTTTCAAGCAGAGGGTTGTGGGGGTCTGGAACTTAGGGCCTGGAAGGGTGGTGGATGTAGAAACCCTCAACACATTTAAAAGGTGCTTGGATGGACACTTAAAGTGCCATAATCTGCAGGGTTACATGGACCTAAAGCTGGTAAGTGGGATTAGACTGGATAACCTGTTGTTGGCAGGCACAGCTATGATGGTAAGTACTGCAGCGAATCGAATATATCCAGGGTGATCTCCTGGACGAGTTTCGATTACCTGGATGGGTTGGAGAGGAATGTTCCGAGATATTTTTTCCCCAATTGACCTGGGTTTTTATCTGTTTTTTGCCTTTCCGAGGAGATCACATGGCTCCGGTTGGGGAGGAGTGTAGAATGTTTCGGTGCAAGGGGTGTCGCAGTTGTGTGGGGCAGACTGGTTGGGCTGGGTGCTCTTTACCTTTCTGCCATTGTTCATTGTTCATACGTTTATATGTAACTTTCAGGGCTGCTGACTGAGGGCCGTATGTTTCTTTGTCGGCCGGTGTGGACACGATGGGCCGAAATGGCCTCCTTCTGCGTTGTAGATTTGCAATTGTGCAAAAATAAATGATGGCTTCTGCTCAAATGCCTTTTCAAAATAGTACTTGCATTGATTGATCAACTCAGCTTTCTGTTGAAAAGCAGGATTGCGAGGGGCTTTGCTGCCTGGATATTTGATCAGTTGAAATATTTTTTTTCTGCAACACTGACCTATTTGGTGGTGTATGAAGGTAGAGTTTGGAGTAATTTTTAATGCTTTCTTCAACAGCTCCACAGCTTTTTCCACATCTCCTTCTCTTCTGTAAAATTTTGCTGCAGAACGAGTTACATATGGAAGATCAGGGGACTTCTGCAATGCTTGTTCAACTAATTCGTGTTCTTCCACCTTTTGATTGAACTCTTGTAGTTTTAGAGCCAACATGGCTACAGAGTCATCTGGATCAAGTTCCAGCACACGTCACAACTGCTTCACTGATTGGCTGCGGTCACCACTCTCTGGGGTACCAGAAAACCCTTCCAGACGGAACAAAACAGTCGCATAGCCAACGTTCCATTCAGTGTCATCAGGATCTTCCTCCAGAGTCTTCTCAAAAACATTCCTTTGCCTCTTCATAGTATTGACAAGGAGAATTCAACAGTGACCAACCCTTCTCCCCGTATACTTCAGGTATCAGTGCTGTATACTGAGAGCCATCAGTAAATTATTTACAGATCATCTCCAGCTTGTCGAGGTAGGACTGGGCCTCTGTCAGTTGGCCCATGTGATAATATACCCAGGCATAGTTTCCATAGGTGATGATGCTTCTTCTTTCAAATTCATGTTCATGGTTCTCCCTCAGAATCTTTTCAGCTTCCTTTAAGTTTTGAATTGCCCCTTTGAATTGCCTTGCTGACAGTTTACAAATGCGAGGTGGTTGTCAGACCTGGCCTGATATTTCACACGAGCCTGTATTAAATCTTGTAATCTATACTTCATGTCGTCCAAGTCAATGCTGTCTCTCTGTGGGCCCCACGTGAAGTGACATTGAAGCTGGCCGAGTTTTGCTTTCAAGCAATCATTCAGTGTGTTGCTGTAAGAGAACAAAATAATCAAAGCCCATCTTATGTGTATCTAACTTACATTTTTAGCTCATATATAATCAACATAGCAATGCTGGTAAAGTCAGAATAGCAGAACAGATGAGCAGGTCAGTGCACATGGGCCCGGAACACCTCCCTGCAGCCTCACTGCCTGGCATCCCTCAGTTCGGGGGAAACCCATTGGAATCCCGTAATGGTCCCGGAGGCAACAACAAATGAACAATTGGCTCATGAGTGCCAGCAGAAATCCACGATCATCCATTAGTATGATCATAGGTAGGAACATAGGAACATGTTCCACCATTTAATTTATCATGGCTGAACTGTATCACAACTCCATCTACCCACCCTGGTTCTGTAACCCTTAATACCCTTGTCTAACAAAATTCTATCATCTCAGTTTTGACATTTTTAATTGGCCTAACCTCGACAGCTTATTGGGGGAGAGAGTTCCAGATTTCCACTACCCTTTGTGTGAAGAGGTGCTGTCTGACATCACCCCTGAATGGCTGAGCTCAAATTTCTATTTCATGCCCCCTTGTTCTGGCCTCCCCCACCAGAGGAAATCGTTTCTCTCGATCGACCCGGTCAAATCCTTTAATCATATCAAACATCTCAATTAGATCATCCCTTAACACTGGGGAAAGAGGGCTCGGGGAATGGGAGACTGGGGAATGGGGGCTCGGGGAGAGGGAGACTGGGGAATGGGGGCTCGGGGAGAGGGAGACTGGGGAATGGGGGCTCGGGGAGAGGGAGACTGGGGAATGGGGGCTTGGGGAGAGGGAAACTGGGGAATGGGGGCTCGGGGAGAGGGAGACTGGGGAATGGAGGCTTGGGGAGAGGGAAACTGGGGAATGGGGGCTCAGGGAGAGGGAGACTGGGGAATGGGAGCTCGGGGAGAGGGAGACTGGGGAATGGGGGCTCAGGGAGAAAGAGATTGGGGAATGGGGGCTCGGGGAGAGGAAGACTGGGGAATGGGGCCTCGGGGAGATGGAGACTGGGGAATGGGGGCTCGGGGAGAGGGGGAATGGGGGCTCGGGAGAGAGAGACTGGGGAATGGGTCAGGGGGGATCATGGTGAGGCCAGGCGGGAGGTAGAAGAGGCCAGGTTGAGTGTAATTTATTCTGTGGGGGCCTGGAAGAGCTGGACTGATCCCTGGGCTCCAGACAAGGTCACTGGGCCTCTCCAGCCCTGGCCTTCTCTCACACACCACAGCAACTCCCTTCAGCCCCCTCCCAGCAGATTCTTTCAGTCCCCTCCCTGCAGATCCCTTCAGCCCCCTCCCAGCCGATCCCTTCAGCCCCCTCCCAGCAGATCCCTTCAGTCCCCTCGCAGCAGATCCCTTGAACCCCTCAGGAGATCGAGCTGCCGGGGGTGGGCAGAGCTTTCGGGGGGTTGGGAGTCGGGAAGTTGGGTTTGGAGGGTGGTGGGAGAACTCGGGACCGGGAGAGGCGGGGATTATCTTTAACCTACCCGGCAACTGATGATGCAGCTCGCAGTATTTGTCTGATTGGATAGTTCAATGTTTGGAAAGTTTATTTCGGCACCAACACAAACTCTCCCCGTGTCTTTTCTACCCGGAGCCTATTGGCTCACAGCCTGTTTTTATTGTAATTGGAGACAAATATACCCTCGAACCAATCAGTCCGGAGGAGTCTGAGTGTAAAACACTCTGCACTGGGCAAAGCGCAAGAACAGATAGCACAGAGAGACAGTCCCAGAGACACAGTATCAGCACAGGGCACCGAGACAGTCCCAGAGACACAGTATCAGCACAGGGCACCGAGAGACAGTCCCAGAGACACAGTATCAGCAC
>NW_027254196.1:0-7526 GCF_044704955.1 Pristiophorus japonicus | reverse complement strand
CAATAATATATCAAGAAAAGCAGCGGGGCTAGAATCGACCCCTGTGGAACACCACTGTACAGCTTGCTCCAAACGGGAAAACAACCGTTCACCAGGACGCTCTGTTTCCTGTTATTTAGTCAATTTATTATCCAGGATGCAACTGTCACTTTTAACTCATGGGCTTCAAACTTGCTGGCAAGTCTATTATAGGGCACTTTGTTAAAATATATTTTAGAAATCAATGTACTGATCAAAAAAGTTCTCCTGATCACACTTCAGATATTCCGCCACTTCACTGCCTTTTACACTATTACATTTCCAGTCGATATTCGTACAGTTGAAGTCAACCGTTTTAATTCCCTATTGTTCTTGCTCCTCTGTATGGCTCGCTTAAATTACTGCTCCGTAACTTTCCCAATATTTGGTGGTCTATATAATACGCCTTGTAGTTTAATAGCAACTCTATTATTTCTCAACTCTTATCTTTAACCCCTCCAGGATATCTTCCCTCTCCAGTACAGTAACATTCTCCTTAATCAATAGTGCACACCATTCCTATCTTTAGTTCCCTATTTTTCCGGGAATATAGCCAGGTATATGTAACATCCAATCCTGTCCATTGCTCCAGGTCTCAGTTATTGCCACAATATCATATCCCCATGTCTCTATTTGTGCCTGCAGCTCAATTACCTTCTTTACTGCACTTCGTGCTTTCACATACAAACACTGTAACCGCCACTTAGACCATGCTTCTATTCTCTCTTAGACTGACCCACACTAATTCCATTATATTTTAATGCTCACTGCCACTACCATTACTGCGAGATCTTTCACACCCTTTCTAATGTTTCATCCTGGTGCGCACCACAGTTCCAGATTAGTTAAATCCCTCCCCAACAGCACCAGCAAACCTCCCTGCGAGGATTGTGGTCCAGGCTCTGATGAAGTGAAAGCTGTCCTGCTTATACAGGTCCCACCACTCCAAAAAATATCCCAATGACTCAGCAATCTAAAGCCCTCCACCCTTCACCATCCTTCCTGGCACGCATTCATCTGCTCTATCCTCCGATTTCTGATCTCACTCGAGCAACACGCCGGAAATAAACCGGAGATTTTTACTACCTTTGAGTTCGTGCTCTTTAATCTGTCTCTGAGCTCCCTAAAATCTACTTACAGGACCTCATCAAGAGATTGACTTGTGCAAGCTAGCATTCTAAAGGGATGGTCGCCGAATGACGAGGACTTTCGAAAATAAGAGTGAGAGAGAGAGAGTCAGAGAACAAGAGAGGGAAAGAGAGAGAGATGGCGGAAGGGAGAGAGAGAGAAAATGTGGGAGGGCGATGGACAGAGAGAGTGACTTAGACAGAGAGAGAGAGAGAGTGAGAGGCAGAAATGGAGAGAATGTGTCGATGGAGCTTTAAATTTTATCTGACCAATGCTGTATCTGGCCTGGATGTGTTTGATAGAACAGTTTACCTAAACGCATAAGAACATAAGGATTAGGAACAGGAGTAGGCCATCCGGTTCATCGAACCTGGTCCACCATTCAACTCAACTTGAGCGCCCGATAGCTTTATCCGACGATTCACATAGACTCCAAAAATATTTCTATCTCGGCCTTGAATATATTCAGAGACTCAACTTCCACAGCCCTCTGGGGCAGATAATCCCAAAGATTCAAAACCCTCTGAATGCAGAAATGCTTCCTCAACTCTGCCTGAAATGGTCGACAACGAATGCTGAACCTGTGACTCCTCGTTAATGACACTTCAGCCAGGGAAAACAATTTTTCAGCATCTACCCAGTAAATCCCCTTCTGAATATTACATGTTTGAATGAGGCCACCTCTCAATCTTCTAAACTCCAGAGAATACAGTTCAATGTTGTGATGTCTCTTATCATAAAGAAGCCCTCTCATCCCAGGAATCAATCGAGTGAACCACCGTTGTGTTGCCTCCAAGTGACGTAAGTCCTTCCTTAGATAAGTTGAGCCAAACAGTACGCCATGTTTGGTACCACCAGGACTGTGTAGGTTCTAGAAATGCTACATTACTCTTGGACTTCAAACCACCTGCAATAAAGCACAGCATGCCATTTGCCTTCCTTATTGCTTGCTGTACCTATATGCTAGCTTTCTGTGTTTCTAGCACGAGAACAACCACATCTCTCTGAACAACAACATTTAAAAAATATTCTTATTTCTATCATTTCTACCAAAGTGAATTAACTCACATTTCCCCAAATTACACTCCAGCTGCCACATTATTGCCCACTTAATTAGGCTATTCCTATCCGTTGGCAGTATTCAGAGTACAGAAGGAGTTTTACTCTGTATCTAAACGGTGCTGTACATTCCCTGGGACTGGTTGATTGGATTGTATGGAGGGAGATAAGAGCAGGGTGGTTAAGAACAAACCAGTGTTTGTGGTGCATTGAGATTACCGGAAGGCATTCGATAAACTGCCACATAAAAGGTTACTGCACCAGATAAAAGTTCACAGCGTTGTGGGTAATATATTACCATGGATAGAGGATTGGCTATCAGGCAGAAAACAGAGACTCAGGATAAATAGTTCATTTTCGATTGGCCAACAGTGACTGGTGGGGTGCCGCAGGGATTGGTTCTGGGTCCTCAACTATTTACAATCTATATTAATGACTTGGATGAAGGGACCGAGTGTAAATTAGCCAAGTTTTCTGATGAAACACAGATGTATGGGAAAGGAAAATGTGAGGTGTTTACAACAGATATAGACAGCCTTAGTGAGTGGCTAAAAATGTGGCAGATGGAGTATAATGCAGGAAAATATGACATTATCGTCTTTTGTATAGAAAATAGAAAAGCAAATTATAATTTAAATGGAGAAAAATGCAAAATGCTGCAGTACAGAGGGACCTGGTGTCCTTGTGCATGAAACACGAATAAAATAGTATGCAGGTACAGCAGATAATCAGGAAGGCAAATGGAACCTTGGCATTTATTGCATGGTTGGTAGAGTTTAAAATAAGCGAAGTCCTGCTGCAACTGTACAGTGTATTGGTAAGGCCACACCCTAAATACTGCGCACAGTTTTGGTCTCCCAATTTAAGGAAGGATATACTTGAATTGAGGCTGCTCAACGAAGGTTCACTTGGTTGATTCCGGAGATGAAGTGTTTGCATTTTGAAGATAGATCGAGTATGTAGTGCCTATACACATTGGAGTTCAGAAGAATGAGAAGTGATCTTATGGAAAGATTAAAAATACAGATAGGGCTTGACAAGGTGGATGCAGAGAGGATATTGCCACTCATAAGGGAAAATAAAGCAGGGAAAATAGTCTCAGAATAAGGGAACCCGCATTTAAAACTGAGATCAGGAGGACTTTCTTCTCTCAGAGTGTTGTATATCTATGCAATTATTTGCACCAGAGAGCTATGGAGGCAGTGTCATTCAATATATTCAAAGCGGAGATAGATAGATGATTTAGTGATAAGGGAATAAAAGGTTAAGCGGAGCGGCAGGGAAGTGGAGCTGAGTCCATGATCAAATCAGCCGTGAACTTACTTGAACGTATTGAATGGCGCAGCAAGATCGAGGTGCTAAATGGCAGACTCCTAATTCGATATCTTATGTTTTTATGTTCTATGAGATTAATCTGTATCTCACTACTTGGTGTAACTGCCGTTGGAATGTTTGATTTGAAAATTTCGAAGGAGCTTTAATCTTTATCTAAAACGAGCTGTAACTGCCCTGGGAGTATTTGATGTCACAGTGTCGAGTGAGATGTAGTCTGTGTCAAACCCTTGCTCAAATTATCCAGCGACTGTATGATGTGACAACATAGAGTGAGCTTTGCTCTTTATCTAACCGGAGCTGTACCTGCATTGCTAGTGTTTTATGGGAGAGTGCAGAGCTAACTTTACTCTCTGTCTTACCCGTGCTGAAGCTGTCCCGGGAGTGTTTGATGGGACAGTGTTGAGGGTTATTTGCTCTGAAATTAACCGGTGGTTTAACTGCACTTGGATTGCTTGAAGCGACATCGAGGAGGTAGCTTGTCTCTCGATCTTACCGGTGCTGAATCTGTCCAGGGATTCTTTGATGGGACAGTTTAGCTTCAGCTTTAGTCTCTCTTTAACTCGAGCTGTACCTGCACTGGAAGTGTTGATTGGGCAGTGTAGAGTTAACTTTACTTTTTATCTGAGCCATGCTGTCCGTGTCCTAGTAATGCGTGATGGCACAATTTAGAATGAGCTTTACGCTGAACATAATTAGCCCTGCGAGAATTTGATGGGACAGGGGAGAGGGAGCTTTATGTATTTAATAGCCGTGCTGTACCTGCTCTGGGACTGTTTAATGGGAGAGTCTCGAGGGAACTTTGCTATGAATGTAACCGGTGCTTTACCTGCCATATGATTGCTTGATGTAACATCGGAGAGGGAGCTTTACTTTGTATCCAACCCGTCCTGTAACTTCACTCGAAGAGTTTGATGAGACAGTGTAGGGGGAGCTTTACTCTGTATCCAACCCATACTGCACATTCCCTGCGACTGTTTGTTGGGACAGTGTAGGGGGAGCTTAAGTCTGAACGTAAGCCGTGCTCTGCCTGCCCTGGTATTGTTTGATGCGAGTGAGCAAGGGAGTTTTACTTTCTAGCTAACCCCGTGGTCTACCGGCCTTGAGAATTTTTGATGGGGACACAGTAGAGGGAGCTTTATAGTATCAGAAAAGTCGGCGCAAATGTACACATTTTTAAATTAAATTATTGATTTTTCTGTAGTGCTTTTCGGCTGTGAGAACATGATTTTTGAATAAACCCGAGCGACGACAGACCTTCATTTGTACCCGGGATCTGTCAACGCTGAAAATCCCGAAGTGCGAATCAAATCGCGATGCCAACGAGCCTCCAATAAAAAACAATGCAACTCATTGCATATTGAAATCTCATATTCTTTCGTTAAAGAAGAACGGTTTAACACCCATCCTGCCTGTGCTGCGTCCTTGAGAGAGATATCAAATTCCTCCCACACCACATAATCCTACAAATGTTTTCCCTTCAATGTACATATTATTAATTTGAGACATGACATGTGCTGAGTGTTGCATACTTAGTTGGAAAGTTGAATTTGTACATGAAGCTTATGGTGATTAACAAAACAAACAAGGGCATTAAATATTTAAAGCAATAACAATGAGGATTACATTGGAATTCGCGCATGCAGCACAAAATGAATTTGCAGTCCTACACCTTAACCACTGGACAACTAAAATTTCTACTACCTTGTAATCAGTCAGTTTGCTTTCTGCTTTTTTGCATCTAAAAACAAATTATGTGCGACAAACGGAATTCGCTGTAGTCCTGCCCGTGCACCCAGTTGCAGCAATGTTCAAAGTGTATAATTAGCGGCTGTCAGTAGGGAACCTTTCGTTGCTTCAGGTGATGGAGAGCCAGAAATGTTCTGTTTTGAAACAGATTCAGAACAGAGAAAAAAAAACGTCTGACACAGTGAATTATACGACCAGCACAGGACTTTATTAGTATCAAAGTCAGGCGCTGTTTCCATTAGCACAGGCAGCCATTGTTGCCGCCATGATAACTGTTGTGGGGAGAATTCGAAGCAAAGGTATATTCTTTCTGGAAAGCAGGAAAAGCTGAGACAAGAGGCGCGATCGAATGACTACATACGTTTGTACCGCCAATAAAATAATATTTTTTCAAATAGTTAAGATTGATGCTTTGCTGTGTTCTATCAGCAGGTGCCAGAGAGGACAAAACGTAAAAAGCAAACAGTTCCATAATTCCGACTTCAACTGAAATTGCTGCGGTCACAACGCCGAATAGTAACCACTATACGATTACGGCTCCCCAGATCAGCTGCTACAAGTCTGCTCTGACCAGAGCAAAGTCACAACAGAACTACTTAGAAAAGATGGATTTATTTGATGAGGCCAAAATTAGCCTCGCTAGAAATTATGACAGCGGTGGAAATCGACTCACAACCTGCAGCGACTGGAGCGTTAATCTGAGTAGCAACTGGAGCTTCTGTAGTTAAATGTAAAACCCTTTCACCCGGTAAGAAAGTCGCCCATTATGCGTTGTGGAAAAAAAAGCTTTCAGCCCGCTGGGAGTCGAAACCAGAATCTGATATTTATGAGACATGCGCTTTGACCAGCTGTCTCAAGGAGCCAAATCACACCCTGAATCACTTGTCTCCACTGAGTGATATCAATCAGCTACCTGTCACTCGCCTTTGGAGTCTGAGTCCGTTTTGGATATATTGACATCAGTTAGGTGGGTGTGAGGCACGGTAACCAAGCGGCAAGGTCTCCGTCTTACAAACTGAAAAGCACAGAATCGTCCCCACCGCATGCATTCTTTAATGTTGCTTTAACCCTCCTGTTGCTCCTAAAGATTTCAAACTAAATTTAAATCTGCCAACCCATGTGTATGAAGATCCAGTGAATCTCTTGGATAGGTTGGAGATCGATGCTGCTTCCTGCGTTTTTCTTGAATTTGGTGCGCGGTGAAGATCATGTCCATTGTGCCCCTCAGTGGGAAGAATGAGTACTACGAATGTGCAACCTCGACAGTCACTGGGAGAATGGGATTCAGGAGGATTCTTCCGATGACTTTCTCTGGGGCAGGCAGCAGGGATTCTCCTCTGTAATTATCGCAAACGGACTTGTCGCCTTTCTTGAAGCCAGTCACGATTACAACGTCTACGAAATCTGCTGGCCTGCTCTCTTCATTCCAAATAAGAGAACTGAGTTAATGGATTCCGAGGAACTAATCAGCCAAAGACATTTAACAAGATGATATTTATTGTGATGTAGCAAATACAAAATTCGGGCTCGAATGAATCAGGATCCACTATGCGCAAAACAAAACTGTCACGTCAAAGCGATTGCAACTACCCTAACATTATTTCAGATGTAATTAATTTGACAGGTATTGAGGGTGAAGAATTACTAAAATATATTCAGGAGAACATTTTTTATCCAGTATGTAGCAAGCCCAACAAGGGAGTGCATGGTTCTGGACTTAAATTTAGGTACTGAAGCTGGGCTGCTGGTACGATTATCGATGTGAGAGCACTTTTCAGCTAGTGATTCAGTTAGATTTTGTGTAGTAACGAAAAAGCTTAAGGATAGACCAGAAATAAATGGTTTCATTTGGGGGAAAGCCAATTTTACAGAGTTGAGATTTGATTTATCCAAAGTCGACTGGAAACAACTACTCGAAGGTAAATCTATGTCAGATCAGTGAGAGGCATTTAAATAGGTGAACTTGAGGGTTCAGGGCAAGTATGTTCCCATAAAGCAAAAGTGTGGGAAGAACAAATCTAGAGCCAGTGGATTTAAAGTGGCATACAGGGTAAGAAAAAAAGGGAGCCTTATGACAGCACCGAGTGCTCAATTCTGCAGAAACCCAACAGGACTATAGAACGTGAATCGGTAAAATTAAAAAAGAAAATCAGGAAAGAAAAGAGGGAGAGAGCATCAAAAAATGTTGGTAAGTAAAACCAATGAAAACAAGAACATGTTTTATGTTGTGTATCTGTAAT
>NW_027254195.1:0-7535 GCF_044704955.1 Pristiophorus japonicus | reverse complement strand
GGGATACAGTGTGTCCTGGGGGGGGAGAGGGATACAGTGTGTCCTGGGGGGGGGAGGGGATACAGTGTACAGTGTGTGTGGGGGGAGAGGGGATACAGTGTGTGCTGGGGTGGGGGAGGGGGAAGAGTTCAAGGGGCCTGGATACATTGTGTGTGTGGGGAGAGGAGGTTAGGTAAGGCCGGGAGGGGGATAGGGAGTGAGTGAGGATA
This sequence comes from Pristiophorus japonicus, assembly GCF_044704955.1. Classification (NCBI taxonomy): domain Eukaryota; kingdom Metazoa; phylum Chordata; class Chondrichthyes; family Pristiophoridae; genus Pristiophorus; species Pristiophorus japonicus. The sequence continues at coordinate 7,326 of NW_027254195.1, read as the reverse complement.
CAGTGTACAGTGTGTGCTGGGGGGAGAGGGATACAGTGTACAGTATGTGTAGGGGGAGAGGGATACAGTGTGTCCTGGGGGGGGAGGGGATACATTGTGTCTGGGGGGGGGAGTATACATTGTGTCCGGGGGCGGAGAGAGGATACATTGTGTCTGGGGGGGGAGGATACATTGTGTCCGGGGGCGGAGAGAGGATACATTGTGTCTGGGGGGGAAGAGGATACATTGTGTCTGGGGGTGGAGAGAGGATACATTGTGTCTGGGGGGGGGAGGATACATTGTGTCTGGGGGGGGGAGAGGATACATTGTGTCTGGGGGGGGAGAGGATACATTGTGTCTGGGGGGGGGAAGAGGATACATTGTGTCTGGGGAGGAGAGAGGATACATTGTGTCTGGGGGGGGAGAGAGGATACATTGTGTCTGGGGGGGGGAAGAGGATACATTGTGTCTGGGGAGGAGAGAGGATACATTGTGTCTGGGGGGGGAAGAGGATACATTGTGTCTGGGGAGGAGAGAGGATACATTGTGTCTGGGGGGGGAGAGAGGATACATTGTGTCTGGGGGGGGGAAGAGAGGATACATTGTGTCTGGGGGGGGGAAGAGAGGATACATTGTGTCTGGGGGGGAGAGAGGATACATTGTGTCTGGGGGGGGGGAGAGGATACATTGTGTCTGGGGGGGGGAAGAGAGGATACATTGTGTCTGGGGGGGGAAGAGAGGATACATTGTGTCTGGGGGGGGGGAAGAGAGGATACATTGTGTCTGGGGGGGGGGGAAGAGAGGATACATTGTGTCTGGGGGGGGGGAGAGGATACATTGTGTCTGGGGGGGGGAGAGGATACATTGTGTCTGGGGGGGAGAGAGGATACATTGTGTCTGGGGGGGAGAGGATACATTGTGTCTGGGGGGGGAAGAGGATACATTGTGTCTGGGGAGGAGAGAGGATACATTGTGTCTGGGGAGGAGAGAGGATACATTGTGTCTGGGGAGGAGAGAGGATACATTGTGTCTGGGGAGGAGAGAGGATACATTGTGTCTGGGGAGGAGAGAGGATACATTGTGTCTGGGGTGGGGGGAGAGGATTCATTGTGTCTGGGGGGGGGAGAGGATACATTGTGTCTGGGGAGGAGAGAGGATACATTGTGTCTGGGGGGGGGGAGAGAGGATACATTGTGTCTGGGGGGGGAGAGAGGATACATTGTGTCTGGGGAGGAGAGGATACATTGTGTCTGGGGGGGAGAGAGGATACATTGTGTCTGGGGGGGGGAGAGAGGATACATTGTGTCTGGGGGGGGGAGAGGATACATTGTGTCTGGGGGGGGAGAGGATACATTGTGTCTGGGGTGGGGGGAGGATACATTGTGTCTGGGGGGGAGGATACATTGTGTCTGGGGGGGAGCGAGAGGATACATTGTGTCCGGGGGGGAGCGAGAGGATACATTGTGTCTGGGGGGGAGCGAGAGGATACATTGTGTCTGGGGGGGGGGGGCGAGAGGATACATTGTGTCTGGGGGGGGGCGAGAGGATACATTGTGTCTGGGGGGGGGCGAGAGGATACATTGTGTCTGGGGGGGGGCGAGAGGATACATTGTGTCCGGGGGGAGGAGGATACATCGTGTCCGGGGGGAGGAGGATACATTGCGTCTGGGGGTGGGGGGGGTAGGATACATTGTGCCCTGGGGGGGGGGGGGAGGATACATTGTGTCTGGGGGGGTGGGGGGGGGGTAGGATACATTGTGCCCTGGGGGTGGGGGGGGTAGGATACATTGTGTCTGGGGGGGTGGGGGGGGTGGGTAGGATACATTGTGCCCTGGGGGGGGGGGGGGGAGGATACATTGTGCCCTGGGGGGGGGGGAAGGATACATTGTGTATTGTGTTCCTAACACAGATGAGGCTGCACGCAGGGAGGTTAAAGTAACAGTGACCTCAGTCTTTATTAAGACACTCCAGAATAAGGAACAGGCCTTTGGGGCTGGCTTATATACAGTGCTCCCAAGGGATCCCAGCATCCCTTGGGACTTCGGGGGATGCGCTCCCTGGTGGCGGAATATGGGAGTGCATGCTTTACAGATACACAACATCACTCCCCCTCCCCCCCCCCCCCCCCAAAGTCAAAGTGAAAACTATTTACAAGGTGAGGCGGTTGGGAGCCTTTCTTTCCCTGGTGGACCGCCTCGGTACGAATGTCTGTTCTGGTGTGTTGGCTGTGCCCTCGCTGGGCTGGCGTGTTGTTGGCCCTGCAGGGCTGCTGGGTGAGCCTGGCCTTGCTGGGCTGTTGGGCGTGATGGGTTTGATTTCCTGGTCTGGTGTGGTGTCGTTGATCCTTTGGGTGGGCTCGAAAAAGGTGGTGTCTGCTGTGGGTTGTTCAGGGCAGTCTGTGAACCGCAGCCTCGTTTGGTGCTTTCTGCAAATTTGTCCATTGTCTAGTTTGACTACAAACACCCTACTCCCTTCTTGAGCTATTGCCGTGCCCGCGATCCACTTGGGACCATGTCCATAGTTTAGCACATACACAGGGTCATTCAGATCAATTTCCCGTGACACAGTGGTGCGACCATCGTTTACATTTCAATGGTGGCGGTGGCAGTGTTTCCCGACATTATTTCACATTCAATCCATTTTGAAAAAGCATCCACCACCACCAGGAACATTTTACCGAGAAACGGGTCCACTTGGTCGACATGGATCCTCGACCATGGTCTGGAGGGCCAGGACCACAAACTTAGTGGTGCCTCTCTGGCGCGTTGCTCAACTGAGCACACACGCTGCATTGCCGTACACAGGACTCTAAGTCAGAGTCGATACCAGGCCACCACACGTGGGATCTAGCTATCGCTTTCATCATTACTATACCCGGGTGTGTGCTGTGGAGATCCGAGATGAACGTCTCCCTGCCCTTTTTTGGTAGCGCTACGCGGTTACCCCACAACAGACAGTCTGCCTGAATGGACAGCTCATCCTTTCGCCGCTGGAATGGCTTGATTAGCTCTTGCATTTCAACGGGAATGCTGGCCCAGCTCCCATGCACTACACAGTTTTTTTTATTAGGGACAGCAGAGGATCTTGGCTGGTCCAAGTCCTAATCTGACGGGCCGTGACAGGTGATTTATCATTTTCAAACGCTTCCATGACCATCACCAAGTTTGCAGGCTGCGCCATTTCCACCCCCGTGGTGGGCAATGGTAGCCGACTGAGAGCATCCACACAGTTCTCGGTGCCTGGCCTGTGGCGGATGGTATCGTTATACGCTGATAGCGCGAGTGCCCACCTTTGTATGCGGGCTGAGACATTAGTATTTATCCCCTGGTTTTCAGCGAACAGGGATGTGAGGGGCTTGTGATCGGTTTCCAGCTCAAATTTGAGGCCAAGCAGGTACTGATACATTTTTTTTACCCCGAACACACACGCTAATGCCTCTTTCTCAATCATGCTGTAGGCCCTCTCGGCCTTAGACAAGCTCCTGGAAGCATAGGCGACAGGTTGCAACTTCCCCGCAACGTTAGCTTGTTGTAATACACACCCGACTCCGTATGACGACGCATCACATGCTAGCACAAGTCTTTTACACGGGTTATACAATACAAGCAGCTTGTTGGAGCATAAAATGTTTCTGGCTTTCTCAAAAGCAATTACTTGTTTTTTTTTTTCCCCATACCCAGTTCTCACCTTTAAGCAATAACAAATGTAGGGGCTTTAAGAGGGTGCTTAACCCCGGTAGGAAGTTACCAAAATAGTTGAGTCCCAGGAACGACCGCAGCTCCGTGGCCTGGGCGCATTCCTGATAGCCTCTGTCTTGGCGTCTGTGGGCCGAATGCTGTCCGCCGCGATCTTTCTCCCCAGAAACTCCACTTCTGTTGCCATGAAGATGCATTTCGACCTCTTCAGCCGCAGCCCTACGCGATCCAGTCGCAGGATGGTCTCGTGCCCAATTCCCAGTACAAAAAAGTCTCTGAGCATCTGCTCCAGGTAGCCATCAAACTCACATTGTCCTGCAAGTCGCCTTAGCTCGGCGACGTAGCTCACCACTTCCTGACCTGCAGATCGCTGGCACGTGTAGAACCGATAACTCTCCCTTGGGTTAAGATGCTCCCAAGCCAGTGTGCACAGCTCCTCATTCGACTTCTGTGGGTTTCACCGGAGCCAGAAGATTCTTCATGAGGCTGTAGGTCGGTGCCCCGCAGACCGTGAGTAGGACCGCTCTCCTTTTTGCAGCGCTTCCTTCTCCGTCCAGTTCCTTGGCAACAAAATACTGGTCTAGCCGTTCGACATAGGCTTCCCAGTCCTCAGCCTCCGAGAACTTCTCCAGGATGCACACAGTTTGCTGCATCTTTGTGTTGGATTCGTATACTCGTCGCCAGTTATTGTGTTCCGAACACAGATGAGACAGCACATGGAGGTTATAATAACAGTGACCTCAGTCTTTATTAAGACACTCCAGAGTGAGGAACAGGCCGTCGGGGCCGGCTTATATACAGTGCTCCCTGGGAACCCTTGGGACTTCAGGGGATGCGCTCCCTTGTGGCGGAATATGGGAGTGCATGCTTTACACATACACAACAGATACATTGTGTCCGGGGGAGGGGAGGAGCTACATTGTGTCCGGGGGGAGGGGGAGGATACATAGTGTCTTGGAGGGAGAGCAAGAGGATACATTGTGTCTGGGGGAGAATACATTGTGTCTTGGAGGGAGGGCAAGAGGATACATTGTGTCTGGGGGGAGAATACATTGTGTCTTGGAGGGAGGGCAAGAGGATACATTGTGTCTGGGGGGAGAATACATTGTGTCTTGGAGGGAGGGCAAGAGGATACATTGTGTCTGGGGGGAGGATACATTGTGTCTTGGAGGGAGGGCAAGAGGATACATTGTGTCTGGGGGGAGGATACATTGTGTCTTGGAGGGAGGGCAAGAGGATACATTGTGTCTGGGGGGGGAGGATACATTGTGTCTTGGAGGGAGGGCAAGAGGATACATTGTGTCTGGGGGGGAGGATACATTGTGTCTTGGAGGGAGGCAAGAAGATACATTGTGTCTGGGGGGGAGGATACATTGTGTCTTGGAGGGAGGGCAAGAGGATACATTGTGTCTGGGGGGAGGATACATTGTGTCTTGGAGGGAGGGCAAGAGGATACATTGTGTCTGGGGGGCAACCAGGGATTCACCACCTGGCTGCAGTGTGGCCGCTCCAGAGGTTTTTGTACTTGTTCACATTGCCCAGCCTCCTCCCCCCCGCCCCCCACAGCTACAGAGGCTGGGGCCATGACCAGCCTTTAATACACCCCCTTATCCCCTGCCCCTTTAATACTCCCCTTATCCCCTGCCCCTTTAATACCCCCCTTATCCCTTGACCCTTTAATACTCCCCTTATCCCCTGCCCCTTTAATACACCCCCTTATCCCCTGCCCCATTAATACCCCCCTTATCCCCTGCCCCATTAATACCCCCCTTATCCCCTGCCCCTTTAATACACCCCCTTATCCCATGCCCCTTTTTAATACACCCCCTTATCCCCTGCCCCTTTAATACACCCCCTTATCCCATGCCCCTTTTTAATACACCCCCTTATCCCTTGCCCCTTTAATATCCCCTTTAATATCCCCTTTAATATCCCCTTTAATATCCCCTTTAATATCCCCTTTAATATCCCCTTTAATATCCCCTTTAATATCCCCTTTAATATCCCCTTTAATATCCCCTTTAATATCCCCTTTAATATCCCCTTTAATATCCCCTTTAATATCCCCTTTAATATCCCCTTTAATATCCCCTTTAATATCCCCTTTAATATCCCCTTTAATATCCCCTTTAATATCCCCTTTAATATCCCCTTTAATATCCCCTTTAATATCCCCTTTAATATCCCCTTTAATATCCCCTTTAATATCCCCTTTAATATCCCCTTTAATACCCCCTTTAATATCCCCTTTAATACCCACCCTTATCCCCTGCCCCTTTAATACCCACCCTTGCCCCTTTAATACCCCCCGCCGCTTTAATACAATACTTAAATTTTGTCTGATAATCGCTGCTGTGAAGCACCTTGGGACATTTTACTATGTTAAAGCGCTATATAAATGCACGTGTTTTTGTCGCGCTCTGTGCTGTGTGTGTATTTATGTCTCTGTCCCCATCTGTATGTGTGCGTCACTGTCTGTCTTGCCCCGTGTGTGTGTATATCACTGTCTGTCTCTCTCTCTCTCTCTCGCCCCGTGTGTGTGTATATCACTGTCTCTCTCTCTCTCCCCGTGTGTGTGTATATCACTGTCTCTCTCTCTCTCTCTCTCTCTCCCCGTGTGTGTGTATATCACTGTCTCTCTCTCTCTCTCTCTCTCTCTCTCTCTCTCTCTCTCTCTCTCCCTCTCCCTCTCCCCGTGTGTCTGTATATCACTGTCTCTCTCTCTCTCTCTCCCCGTGTGTGTGTATGTCACTGTCTCTCTCTCTCGCCCTGTGTGTGTGTATATCACTGTGTCTCTCTCTCTCTCTCTCGCCCCGTGTGTGTGTATATCACTGTCTCTCTCTCTCTCTCTCCCCGTGTGTGTGTATATCACTGTCTCTCTCTCTCTCTCTCTCTCGCCCCGTGTGTGTGTATATCACTGTCTCTCTCTCTCTCTCTCTCTCGCCCCGTGTGTGTGTATATCACTGTCTCTCTCTCTCTCTCTCTCTCGCCCCGTGTGTGTGTATATCACTGTCTCTCTCTCTTCTCTCTCTCTCGCCCCGTGTGTGTGTATATCACTGTCTCTCTCTCTCTCTCCCCGTGTGTGTGTATATCACTGTCTCTCTCTCTCTCTCTCGCCCCGTGTGTGTGTATATCACTGTCTCTCTCTCTCTCTCTCTCTCTCCCTCCCCGTGTGTGTGTATATCACTGTCTCTCTCTCTCCCCGTGTGTGTGTATATCACTGTCTCTCTCTCTCCCCGTGTGTGTGTATATCACTGTCTCTCTCTCTCTCTCCCGTGTGTGTGTATATCACTGTCTCTCTCTCTCTCTCCCCGTGTGTGTGTATATCACTGTCTCTCTCTCTCTCTCTCTCTCCCGTGTGTGTGTATATCACTGTCTCTCTCTCTCTCTCTCTCTCTCTCTCTCTCTCCCCGTGTGTGTGTATATCACTGTCTCTCTCTCTCTCTCTCTCCCCGTGTGTGTGTATATCACTGTCTCTCTTTCTCTCTCTCTCTCTCTCTCCCCGTGTGTGTGTATATCACTGTCTCTCTCTCATACTTCTCTCTATGATCTCTCTCCCCGTGTGTGTGTATATCACTGTCTCTCTCTCCTCTCTCTCTCTCTCTCTCTCTCCTCGCCCCGTGTGTGTGTATATCACTGTCTACTCTCTCTC
>NW_027254194.1:0-7543 GCF_044704955.1 Pristiophorus japonicus | reverse complement strand
CCTCCCTCCCCTCCCTCCCTCCCCTCTTCCCTCCTCTACCTCCCTCCCCCCCCCCCCACCTCTTCCTTCTTTCTCCCCCTACCGCTCCCTGACAGAGAGAGAGAGACACTGACAGAGAGAGAGAGAGACGGGAGGAGAGGGGGAGGGAGGGTGGGCATCCCAGCAGCTGTTGTAGGGCTCCCGGTGCTGCTGTTGGTGAGTAGAAACTTAATTTTTTTATTTATTGAGTTTCTTATTTTTTATTTTTTTATTTTTTTTATTGATTTATTTATCATTTAATATGAAAGTAACATGTTTCATGTTTGTAAAATCCGCCCCCCCCCCCCCCCCCCCTCCGCATCTCTCGTTCCCTACGCCTGATTTATAAGTGTAGGCAAGGTTTTTCCGAGCGTACAAAAATCTACACTTACTCCATTCTAAATTAGTTTGGAGTAAGTTTTCACTGCCTAAATTTGCAAAACGCGCCCCTTTTGGGAAAAAAAAAATCTGTTCTAAAATGGAACTATTCTAACTCACTAGAACTGGAGCAAACTAAATGCCGAGAATTGCAATTTCTAAGATGCTCCATTCTAAACTATTTGCTCCAAAAAAAAATAGGAGCAACTCACGCTGAAACTTGAACCTATTGTGTCTATGTGTTACCAATGTCATAATTATGACAAACTGTAAATCTCAACAATTTTGTATATATATAGATGTCTACCTCTGGCTGGAAGGGATTGTGTGGTGATTTCTGAGTCATATAACCATATAACTAGGAAGGTCCAATATTCGTCTTTGGTAAAATAGCTAGGAACGACAGTAGAGATGCCATTGATGGCTGCAGTGGGTCAGGAAAGTGAAAACCTGTCAGCGCTTCTGCTCCTGATCACTGTTCAGTCATTCTTGTTACAAAGTGAATATGTGCACACCAGTTGAGGCTTGGCTGTGATGGCCCTTACGGTCGAATAACCTGCCAGCATTTGGCGTGCAGGCTCACATGTGAAGAATGGCCACTCATACAAGGTGGTGGCAGGTGGGCCGGTGCCTGTGGAGCTGTACCCCTGCAAGAATCCGCCCTGTCGGTAAAGGAGGGGGAAATCCGAGGAAAAGGACCAAGAAATTATAGACTAGATTGATGTAATAAATTCAACCAGGCCAGGCTTTGACATGGAAAACCAAATGAGTGTGTCAGCATCGCTCGTACTAGTAAACTCATTCACAGTGGAATAAGTTTAACTTGTATCCTCCTATCATTCACAAAGTATCTCTACAGTCATCCCAATTCCTACTTGTTGGGATCCTGACTTGCTCCACTACGTGTGCTGGTAATCTGTTCCACATACTTACCACTCTTTTAGTAGAGAAAGTTCCTCCTGCATTTCCTATTTTCATTTGTTGTCCTTATTTTGTAAATATAACACAGCATAAAAGTTTATTTGGATTGAATTTGTTCAAACCATTCATAATTTTAAGCACTTCCACTGTATCCCCTCAGTCTTCGCGAGAAAAAACCCAGGTTGTCAAGTTAAATACAAGTCTTCTCTTCTCAGTTCATTCTAACATCCCTGTGATGGATCAGCAAGAGATCTTCCATCAGCCGTCCCCCGGGATGAGGAAAATAGTCCTGGCGACAAACATCGCAGAGACCTCAATAACCATCGATGATATCGTACACGTGGTCGACACAGGGTGTCACAAGGAGCAGCGCTACGATCTGAGGACAAAGGTATCCCGAGTTATTTCAGATTAAATTGCGAGAGTAGGAGACACCTGTTCAAACTAGTAAAAGGAAAATTTAGGACTGATAGCAGGAAAATCTTCAGAGAGTGGTCAATACCTGAAATGGACTTAAGTAGTTGAGGCAGAAACCCTGTATGCAAATTGTCTGCTGCGTTTGTCCAAATAATGACAGTCATAGCAAAGAATCTTGTAGCATAGAAGGAGGCCATTCAGATGAGGGCTGCAGAGATAGTGGATATATTTGTTGTAATCTACCAAAGTTCCCCGGATTCTGGTGAGGTTCCAGTGAATTGGAAAACCGCAAATGTAACACCCCTATTTTAAAAAGAAAAGGAGGGAGATAGAAAGTAGGAAACTATAGAACAGTTAGCCTAACATCTGGCATTGAGAAAATGCTTGAGTCCATTATTAAGGAAGTAGTAGTAGGACATTTGGGTAATTTTCAGATTGGCAAACTGTAACTAGTAGGATGCCACAGTGATCAGTGCTGTGGCCTCAACTATTTACAATTTATATTAATGACTTGGATGAAGGCACCGAGTGCAATGTAGCTAAATTTGCTGCTGATACAAAGATAGGTAGGAAAGTAAGTTGTGAAGAGGATGCAAAGAATCTGCAAAGAGATATAAATAGTGTTAGATCTCTTAATTTCCAATGAAATACGAACTCCGATGGTAGTTTTAACTTTTTAATCTTGGCAGAGAGCAACAAACTGCTGGCTGATTGCCAGTTTCTTTGTCTTACTGAGACACATGGTCAAAATGGCTGTATTTTATACCTGGATCAATTTACAGAAAAGAACTTGCCTTCTTTGACCTTATTGGCTCAATTGAAAGTCTTTTAACGTTTTATTGGCTCGCTACCCAAGGTTGGAAAATGTCAAGTTGATTGATGAGTTAATGCAACATGCCGAATTGCATGTAGCAGCCTTGACTTGGGGGTCTCTGAATTTTCACAGTCTGTCTAAATGAGCCTGTTTGAATTCTCTATTGGCAGATGGAGTATAATTAGTCTTATTAGTCAGGAAATGGTGTTAGTGAAATTGATGGGATTGAAGACCGATAAATCCCCAGGGCCTGATAGTCTGCATCCCAGAGTACCTAAGGAATTGGCCCTAGAAATAGTAGATGCATTGGTCGTCATTTTCCAACATTCCATGGACTCTGGATCAGTTCCTATGGATTGGAGGGTAGCTAATGTAACCACACTTTTTAAAAAAGGAGGGAGGGAGAGAGAAAACGGAATTATGGACAGGTTAGGTGAATGGGCAAATGCATGGCAAATGCAGTATAATGTGGTTAAGTGTGGGGTTATCCACTTTGGTGGCAAAAACAGGAAGGCAGAATATTATCTGAATGGTGACAGATTAATAAAAGGGGAGGTGCAATGAGACCTGGGTGTCATGGTACATCAGTCATTGAAAGTAGGCATGCAGGTACAGCAGACAGTTAAGAAAGCAAATGGCATGTTGGCCTTCATAGCGAGAGGATTTGAGAATAGGAGCAGGGAGGTCTTGCTGCAGTTGTACAGGGCCTTGGTGAGACCACACCTTGAGTATTGTGTGTTGTTTTGGTCTCCTAATCTGAGGAAGGACATTCTTGCTATTGAGGGAGTGCAGCGAAGGTTCACCAGACTGATTCCTGGGATGGCAGGACTGACATATGAAGAAAAACTGGATCGACTAGGCTTATATTCACTGGAATTTAGAAGAATGAGAGGGGATTTCATAGAAGCATATACAATTCTGATGGGATTGGACAGGTTAGATGCAGGAAGAATGTTGGGGAAGTCCAGAACCAAGGTCACAGTCTTAAGGATAAGGGGTAAGCCATATAGGACTGAGATGTGGAGAAACTTTTTCACCCAGAGAATTGTGAACCTGTGGAATTCTCTACCACAGAAAGTTGTTGAGTCCAGTTCGTTGGATATATTCAAAAGGGAGTTAGATGTGGCTTTTATGGCTAAAGGGATCAGGGGATATGGAGAGAAGGCAGGAGTGGGGTACTAAAGTTGCATGATCATATTGAATGGTGGTGTAGGCTCGAAGAGCCGAATGACCTGCTCCTGCACCTATTTTCTATGTTTCTATAATATGGAAAAATATGCGGTTATCCACTTTGGTAAGAAGAATAAAAAGCAAATTATTATTTAAATGGAGAGAGACTACAAAATGCTGCAGTACAAAGGGATCTTAGGGGTCCTTGTACATTAAACATAAAAAGTTAGCATGCAGATACAGCAAGTAATTAGGAAGGCAAATGGAATGTTGGCCTTGATTGCAAGGGGGATGGAGTATAAAAGTAGGGAAGGCTTACTACAACAGGGTGAGACTACACCTGGAATACAGAGTACAGTTTTGGTCTCCTTATTTAAGGAGGGATATACTTGCATTGGAGACAGTTCAGAGAAAGTTCACTAGGTTGATTCCTGAGATGAAGGGGTTGTTTTATGAAGAAAGGTTGAGCAGGTTGGGCCTCTACTCAGCGGAGTTTAGAAGAATGGGAGGTGATCTTATTGAAACATACAAGATTCTGAGGGGGTTTGACAGGGTAGAGGCAGAGAGGATGTTTCTCCTTGTGGGGGAATCCAGAACTAGGGGCCATGGTTTCAGAATAATGGGTCGCCCATTTATTAAGAACATTAGAAATAGGAGCAGGAGTAGGCCATTTGGCCCTTGAGCCTGCTCTGCCATTGAGTAAGATCATGGTTGATCTGATCATGGATTCAGCTCCACTTCTCTGCCTGTTTCCCCATAACCCTTTACTCCCTTATCGCTCAAAAATCTCTCTATCTCTGTCTTAAATATATTCAATGACCCAGCCTCCACAGCTCTCTGGGGCAGAGAATTCCAAAGATTTGCAACGCTGAGAGAAGAAATTTCTCCTCATCTCAGGTTTAAATGGGTGGCCCCTTATTCTGAAACTGTAGAAACATAGAAAATAGGTGCAGGAGTTAGGCCATTCAGCCCTTCGAGCCTGCACTACTATTCAATATGATCATGGCTGATCATGCAACTTCAGTACCCTATTCCTGCTTTTTCTCCATACCTCTTGATCCCTTTAGCTGTAAGGGTCACATCTAACTCCCTTTTGAATATATCTAACGAACTGGCCTCAACAATTTTTTGTGGTAGAGAATTCCACAGGTTCACAATTTTCTGAGTGAAGACGTTTCTCCTCATCTCGGTCCTAAATGGCTTACCCCTTATCCTTAGACTGTGACCCCTGGTTCTGGACTTCCCCAACATCGGGAACATTCTTCCTGCATCTAACCTGTCTAATCCCGTCAGAATTTTATATGTTTCTATGAGATCCCCTCTCATTCTTCTCAATTCCAGTGAATATAAGCCTAGTCGATCCAGTCTTTCTTCATATGTCAGTCCTGCCATCCCGGGAATCAGTCTGGTGAACCTTCGCTGCACTCCCTCAATAGCAAGAATGTCCTTCCTCAGAAGAGGAGACCAAAACTGTACACAATATTCAAGGTGTGGCCTCGCCAAGGCCCTGTACAACTGCAGTAAGACCTCCCTGCTCCTAGACTCAAATCCTCTCGCTATGAAGGCCAACATGCCATTTGCCACCTTCACCGCCTGCTGTACCTGCATGCCAACTTTCAATGACTGATGTACTATGACACCCAGGTCTCGTTGCACCACCCCTTTTCCTAATCTGCCGCCATTCAGATAATATTCTGCCTTCCTGTTTTTGCCACCAAAGTGGATAACCTCACATTTATCTATATTAGACTGCACCTGCCATGCATTTGCCCACTCACCTAACCTGTCCAAGTCACCCTGCAGCCTCTTGGCATCCTCCTCACAGCTCACACTGCTATCCAGCTTAGTGTCATCTGCAAACTTGGAGATATTACATTCAACTCCTTCGTCTAAATTATTAATATATATTGTCAATAGCTGGGGTCCCAGCACTGAACCTTGTGGTACCCCACTAGTCACTGCCTGCCATTTTGGAAACGACCCGTTTATCCCGACTCTGCTTCCTGCAATATATTGACGTGGTAATATATCCACGTCAATATATTATCCCCAACACCATGTGCTTTAATTTTGCACACCAATCTCTTGTGTGGGACCTTGCCAAAAGCCTTTTGAAAGTCCAAATACACCACATCCACTGGTTCTCCCTTATCCACTCGACTAGTTACATCCTCAAAAAATTCTAGAAGATTTGTCAAGCATGATTTCCCTTTCATAAATCCATGCTGACTTGGACCGATCCTGTCACTGCTTTGCAAATGTGCTGCTATTTCATCTTTAATAATTGATTCTAACATTTTCACCACTACTGATGTCAGGCTAACCGGTCTATAATTCCACGTTTTCTCTCTCCCTCCTTTTTAAAAAAAATGGGTGTTACATTAGCTACCCTCCATTCTATAGGAACTGATCCAGAGTCTATAGACTGTTGGAAAATGATCACCAATGCATCCACTATTTCTAGGGTCACTTCCTTAAGTAGTCTGGGATGCAGACTATCAGGCCCTGGGGATTTATCTGCATCCAATCCCATCAATTTCCCTAACACAATTTGCTGACTAATAAGGATTTCCTTCGGTTCTTCCTTCTCGCGAGACCCTCGGTCCCCTAGTATTTCCGGAAGGTTATTTGTGTCTTCCTTAGTGAAGACAGAACCAAAGTATTTGTTCAATTGGTCTCTCATTTCTTTGTTCCCCATTATAAATTCACCTGATTCTGACTGCAAGGGACCTACGAAAAATCACTAATTTTTTTCTCTTCACATATCTATAGAAGCTTTTGCAGTCAGTTTTTATGGGCCCAAGTTTCGAGCCGCGCCTAGAACGGCGCAGTCCCGACCCGGACGCCCGTTTTTCGCGCCACAAAGTGCGCCTAAAAAAAACTTCCAGATTCTCAAGCTCCCTGCAGGTCGTTTGCAGCTCGGCGTAGCGCAAAACAGTGCCGGGACTTCTGCACATGCGCGCTACAGTGGGCGCGCATGTGCAGTAGCTCCAGGTGCCCAAAATTGTGTGGGAGAGGCCCGAAGCACGCAGCCCCTAGCCCTGGGCGAATGGCCTCACTGGGGCTATGTGAATAAGGCTCCTCCCACGGCCAGCTCCTGCTTCCACACGACACGACACGACTCCCGCTTCCCGCCCCCCGCGTCCGGACCGGAACCGACACCCGCTACCCCCCCCCGCCCCTGGAACGGACCGGACCCGACTCCCGCTCCCCCCCTCCGCCCCCGGACCGGACTGGACCCGACCCGACTCCCGCTTCCCCGCCCCCGGACTGGACCCGATCCGACCTGACATGACCTCCCTCCCCCCGACCTGACCTCCCTCCCCCCGACCTGACCTCCCAACCCCCGACCTGACCTCCCTCTCCCTCCCTCCCCCCGACCCGAACCGACCTTCCTCCCACCACACCCGCCGACCCGCGCTCCCCCCGACCTGACCCAACGCCACCTACCTGTAAATCTGGTGCAGGGGACGGGCCCAGCCCGAAGTCTCGGGCCCGGCCCGTTCAGCCTCCCTCCCCCTTCTCCTTCCCCCCCCCCCCCATCTCATTCCCCCCCCCATCTCATTTCCCCCCCCATCTCATTTCCCCCCCCATCTCATTTCCCCCCCCATCTCATTTCCCCCCCATCTCATTTCCCCCCCATCTCATTTCCCCCCCCCATCTCATTTCCCCCCCCATCTCATTTCCCCCCCCATCTCATTTCCCCCCCCATCTCATTTCCCCCCCCATCTCATTTCCCCCCCCATCTCATTTCCCCCCCATCTCATTTCCCCCCCATCTCATTTCCCCCCCCCATCTCATTTCCCCCCCATCTCATTTCCCCCC
>NW_027254193.1:0-7567 GCF_044704955.1 Pristiophorus japonicus | reverse complement strand
TAATACGGTACTTAAGAGCAGTCAAAGGGACAGTCAGCGTGGAATTCCTGGCCATAGTCCCCTTGTTCCCAACAATGGAAACTTTAACTCATGCTGGAGGTGTGGGGGAAAACACTCAGCTAGATCCTGCAGATTTCAACAGTTTGTCTGCAGGAACTGCAATCTCAGTGGCCATTTAGCTCGAATGTGCAGGAAGCCTGCAACCAGACTAACATATGAGGTGGATGGACCAGAAGAGGGTTCTTTGAGGCAGGATGACTTTTGGGGCAAATCGATGGACGCCGAGTGTCAGTGGGTCCATGTGGCAAATATTCACAGTTCATACACCAGAACGCCACCAATGATGATGAGGGTTTTATTAAACAGCATCCCTGTATGCATGGAGCTGGACACTGGGGCCAGCCAGTCACTCATGGGAGTTCAGCAACTTGAGAAGCTATGGCCACTTAAAGCCAGTAGACCCAAATTAGCACGTATCGAGACACAATTACGGACTTACACCAAAGAAATCATTCCGGTGCTAGGCAGTGCAATGTTGGCTGTCACACACAATGGGATAGTGAATCGGCTGCCACTCTGGATTGTCCCGGGTAATGGTCCCGCACTGTTGGGGAGGAGCTGGTTAGCCAAGATGAACTGGAAATGGGGGGACGTTCATGCAATGTCATCTGTGGAGTGAAGTTCGTGCTCACAAGTCCTACAACAATTCAATTCACTATTCCAACCGGGTGTCGGGACTTTCAAAGGCACTAAGGTAGTGATACACATCACCCCGGATGCCAGGCCAGTGCACCAAAAGCCAGAGCGGTGCCGTAGGTGATGCGGGAAAAGATCGAGAGCGAATTGGACCGGCTGTTGAGAGAGGGCATCATCTCGCCTGTTGAATTCAGCGACTGGGCGAGCCCCATCGTTCCCGTCCTAAAAGAGGATGGCTCTGTTAGGATCTGTGGTGACGACAAGGCCACAATCAATTGGGTGTCCCTACAAGATCAGTACCCGCTCCCGAGAGCAGAGGACCTCTTCGCCATGCTGGCAGGCGGCAAGCTGTTCACCAAGTTGGACCTCACTTCAGCCTATATGACCCAGGAACTGGCCGACGAATCTAAACTACTGACCACCATCACCACGCACAAGGGACTGTTCGTATTTAACAGGTGCCCTTTTGGCATTCAATTAGCAGCTGCAATTTTTCAACGAAACATGGAAAGCCTGCTTAAATCCATTCCTGGAACGATCATATTCCAGGACAACATCCTCATCATGGGTCGAGACACCGAGGAACACCTCCACAACCTGGAGGAGGTGCTATGCCATCTGGACCGGGTAGGGCTGCGACTTAAGTCTAAATGTGTGTTCTTAGCTCCCGAGGTTGAGCTTCTGGGCAGGAGCGTTGCTGCAGATGGGATTCGGCCCACCGAATCCAAAACAAAGGCGATTCGACGAGCACCCAGGCTCTGCAACACATCGGAGTTGCGTTCATTCCTGGGACTGTTGAACTATTTCGGGAACTTTCTGCCGAACTTGAGCACATTGTTGGAGCCGCTACATGTGCTCCTGCATAAGGGTTGCGATTGGTTTTGGGGGGACTGTCAGGAACGGGCTTTTGATCAGGCGCGAAACCTACTTTGTTCAAACAAGTTGTTGACCCTGTACGACCCCTGTAAAAAATTGGTTCTGACATGTGATGCATCGTCCTATGGGGTTGGATGTGTGTTGCAGCAGGGCAATGCTGAGGGTCAACATCAACCTGTGGCTTATGCCTCCAGGTCACTCTCTCAAGCAGAACGGGGATATGGGATTGTTGAGAAAGATGCGCTTGCATGTGTCTATGGTGTAAAAAAAATGCATCAGTACCTCTTCGGTAGGAAGTTTGAATTAGAGACGGACCACAAGCTATTAACATTCCTGTTGTCAAACAGCAAGGCCATCAACGACAATGCATAGCTCGCACACAGCGATGGGCTCTCACGGTGGCTGCATATGACTATTCCATCC
Source organism: Pristiophorus japonicus (assembly GCF_044704955.1). Lineage (NCBI taxonomy): Eukaryota > Metazoa > Chordata > Chondrichthyes > Pristiophoridae > Pristiophorus > Pristiophorus japonicus. Next base: position 5,572 of record NW_027254193.1, on the reverse strand, counting down.
GGCACCGGCCTGGTACTGAAAATTGCGCTGACGCGCTCAGCAGGCTTCCACTGGCCACTACTGAGGGGGCAGCGGAGCAAAGCGCCGAGATGGCCACGGCTGTCGATGCCTTTGACAGCGCAGGCTCCCCCATCACAGCCCGCCAGATCAAAATCTGGACGGACAGAGATCCCCTCCTATCCCTGATTAAGAAATGTGTCCTAACTGGGGATTGGGCGCCCACACACGGAGCATGCCCTGAGGAGGTCAGACCATTCCACAGACGGATGGATGAGCTCTCCATCCAAGCCGACTGCCTACTATGGGGCAGCCAGGTAGTTATGCCCCAGAAGGGCAGGGAGGCATTCATCAAGGGTAACTTTGAAGGTATGAGGCATGAATTGGCTAAGATAGATTGGCTAATGATACTTAAGGGGTTGACTGTGGATGGGCAATGGCAGACATTTAGAGACCGCATGGATGAATTACAACAATTGTACATTCCTGTCTGGCGTAAAAATAAAAAAGGGAAGGTGGCTCAACCGTGGCTATCTAGGGAAATCAGGGATAGTATTAAAGCCAAGGAAATGGCATACAAATTGGCCAGAAATAGCAGCGAACCTGGGGACTGGGAGAAATTTAGAACTCAGCAGAGGAGGACAAAGGGTTTGATTAGGGCAGGGAAAATGGAGTATGGGAAGAAGCTTGCAGGGAACATTAAGGCGGATTGCAAAAGTTTCTATAGGTATGTAAAGAGAAAAAGGTTAGTAAAGACAAACGTAGGTCCCCTGCAGTCAGAATCAGGGGAAGTCATAACGGGGAACAAAGAAATGGCAGACCAATTGAACAAGTACTTTGGTTCAGTATTCACTAAGGAGGACACAAACAACCTTCCGGATATAAAAGGGGTCAGAGGGTCTAGTAAGGAGGAGGAACTGAGGGAAATCTTTATTAGTCGGGAAATTGTGTTGGGGAAATTGATGGGAATGAAGGCCGATAAATCCCCAGGGCCTGATGGACTGCATCCCAGAGTACTTAAGGAGGTGGCCTTGGAAATAGCGGATGCATTGACAGTCATTTTCCAACATTCCATTGACTCTGGATCAGTTCCTATCGAGTGGAGGGTAGCCAATATAACACCACTTTTTAAAAAATGAGGGAGAGAGAAAGCAGGGAATTATAGACCGGTCAGCCTGACCTCAGTAGTGGGTAAAATGATGGAATCAATTATTAAGGATGTCATAGCAGCGCATTTGGAAAATGGTGACATGATAGGTCCAAGTCAGCATGGATTTGTGAAAGGGAGATCATGCTTGACAAATCTTCTGGAATTTTTTGAGGATGTTTCCAATAAAGTGGACAAAGGAATACCAGTTGATGTGGTATATTTGGACTTTCAGAAGGCTTTCGACAAGGTCCCACACAGGAGATTAATGTGCAAAGTTAAAGCACATGGGATTGGGGGTAGTGTGCTGACGTGGATTGAGAACTGGTTGTCAGACAGGAAGCAAAGAGTAGGAGTAAATGGGTACTTTTCGGAATGGCAGGCAGTGACTAGTGGGGTACCGCAGGGTTCTGTGTTGGGGCCCCAGCTGTTTAAATTGTACATTAATGATTTAGACGAGGGGATTAAATGTAGTATCTCCAAATTTGTGGATGACACTAAGTTGGGTGGCAGTGTGAGCTGCGAGGAGGATGCTATGAGGCTGCAGAGTAACTTGGATAGGTTAGGTGAGTGGGCAAATGCGTGGCAGATGAAGTATAATGTGGATAAATGTGAGGTTATCCACTTTGGTGGTAAAAACAGAAAGACAGACTATTATCTGAATGGTGACAGATTAGGAAAAGGGAAGGTGCAACGAGACCTGGGTGTCATGGTACATCAGTCATTGAAGGTTGGCATGCAGGTACAGCAGGCGGTTAAGAAAGCAAATGGCATGTTGGCCTTCATAGCGAGGGGATTTGAATACAGGGGCAGGGAGGTGTTGCTACAGTTGTACAGGGCCTTGGTGAGGCCACACCTGGAGTATTGTGTACAGTTTTGGTCTCTTAACTTGAGGAAGGACATTCTTGCTATTGAGGGAGTGCAGCGAAGATTCACCAGACTGATTCCTGGGATGGTGGGACTGACCTATCAAGAAAGACTGGATCAACTGGGCTTGTATTCACTGGAGTTCAGAAGAGTGAGAGGGGACCTCATAGAAACGTTTAAAATTCTGACGGGTTTGGACAGGTTGGATGCAGGAAGAATGTTCCCAATGTTGGGGAAGTCCAGAACCAAGGGTCACAGTCTAAGGATAAGGGGTAAGCCATTTAGGACCGAGATAAGGAGAAACTTCTTCACCCAGAGAGTGGTGAACCTGTGGAATTCTCTACCACAGAAAGTAGTTGAGGCCAATTCACTAAATATATTCAAAAGGGAGTCAGATGAAGTCCTTACTACTCGGGGGATCAAGGGGTATGGCATGAAAGCAGGAAGCGGGTACTGAAGTTTCATGTTCAGCCATGAACTCATTGAATGGCGGTGCAGGCTAGAAGGGCTGAATGGCCTGCTCCTGCACCTATTTTCTATGTTTCTATGTTTCTATCAGGGAACTCCACAGCGAGCACCCAGGCATTGTGCTGATGAAGGCCATTGCCCGGTCACACGTTTGGTGGCCTGGAACTGAATCGGACCTGGAACACTGTGTTCGCAGGTGTACGACGTGTACCCAGCTGGACAATGCCCCCAGTGAGGCCCCGCTCAGCCTGTGGCCCTGGCCCACCAGGCCATGGTCACACATTCATGTTGACTACGCGGGCCCGTTCATGGCTAAGATGTTCCTTATTATGGTAGATGCGTACTCGAAATGGATCAAGTGCATCATTCTGAATGCATGCACATCATCCACCACCGTGGAAAGCCTACGTGCGATCTTTGCAACCCATGGCTATCCGGACATCCTGGTTAGTGATAACGGCCCATGTTTCACAAGCTACGAATTCCGAGAGTTTATGTCGGGCAATGGCATCAACCACGTCAGGACTGCACCGTTCAAGCCGGCCTCCAATGGCCAGGCGGAACGTGCGGTCCAAATCATTAAGCAAGGGTTGCTCAGGATTCAAGGACCCTCCCTACAATGCCGCCTGTCGCGCCTCCTGCTGGCCTATAGATCCCGACTGCACTCGTTCAAGGGGTGAGGAACAGGCCTTAGGGGCCAGCTTATACACAGTGCTCCCAAGGGATGCTGGGATCCCTTGCAACTTCAGTGGATGCGCACCCTGGTGGCGGAACATGGGAGTGCATGCTTTACAGATGCACAACATCACTCCCCAGCAAAGTCAAAGTGAAAGCTATTTACAAGGTGAGGCGGTCGGGAGCCTTTCTTTCCCTGCTGGACTGGCTCGGTACAAATGTCTGTTCTGGTGTGTTGGCTGTGCCCTCGCTGGGCTGGCGTGTTTTTAGGGCTGCTGGGTGAGCCTGGCCTTGCTGGGCTGTTGGGCGTGATGGGTTCGATTTCCTGGTCCGGGGTGGTGTCGTTGATCCTTTGGGTGTGTGTTGTGGGCTCGAAAAAGGTGGTGTCTGCTGTGGGTTGTTCAAGGCAGTCTGTGAACCGCAGCCTCGTTTGGTCCAGGTGCTTTCTGCAAATTTGTCCATTGTCTAGTTTGACTACAAACACCCTACTCCCTCCTTTAGCTATCACCGTGCCCGCGATCCACTTGGGACCATGTCCATAGTTTAGCACATACACAGGGTCATTCAGATCAATTTCCCGTGACACAGTGGCGCGACCATCGTTTACATTTTGTTGCTGCCGCCTGCTCTCTACCTGATCATGCAGGTTGGGGTGAACCAACGAGAGTCTGGTTTTAAGTGTCCTTTTCATGAGTAGCTCAGCCGGGGGAAACCCTGTGAGCGAGTGGAGTCTCGTGCGGTAGCTGAGCAGTACTTGGGACAGGCGGGTTTGGAGTGAGCCTTCTGTAACTCGTTTAAGGCTCTGTTTGATTGTTTGGACTGCCCGCTCTGCCTGCCCGTTGGAGGCTGATTTAAACGGGGCCGAGGTGACATGTTTGATCCCATTGCGGGTCATGAATTCTTTAAATTCGGCACTGGTGAAACATGGCCCGTTGTCAGTGACCAGTATGTCAGGCAGGCCGTGGGTGGCAAACATGGCCCTCAGGATTTCAATGGTGGTGGCGGTGGTGCTTCCCGACATTATTTCACATTCAATCCATTTTGAAAAAGCATCCATCACCACCAGGAACATTTTACCGAGAAACGGGCCCGCATAGTCGACATGGATCCTCGACCATGGTCTGGAGGGCCAGGACCACAAACTTAGTGGTGCCTCTCTGGGCACATTGCTCAACTGAGCACACACGTTGCATTGCTGTACACAGGACTCTTAAGTCAGAGTCGATACCGGGCCACCACACGTGGGATCTGGCTATCGCTTTCATCATTACTATATCTGGGTGTGTGCTGTGGAGATCCGAGATAAACGTCTCCCTGCCCTTTTTGCTTAGCACTACGTGGTTACCCCACAACAGGCAGTCTGCCTGAATGGACAGCTCGCCCTTTTGCCGCTGGAACGACTTGATTAGCTCTTGCATTTCAACGGGGATGCTGGCCCAGCTCCCATGCAGTACACAGTTTTTGACTCGGGACAGCAGAGGATCTTGGCTGGTTCAAGTCCTAATTTGGCGGGCTGTGACAGGTGATTTATCATTTTCAAATGCTTCCATGACCATCAACAAGTCTGCAGGCTGCGCCACCATCAACAAGTTTGCAGGCTGCGCCATTTCCAACCCCGTGGTGGGCAATGGTAGCCGACTGAGAGCATCCGCACAGTTTTCGGTGCCTGGCCTGTGGCGGATGGTATAGTTATACGCTGATAACGTGAGTGCCCACCTTTGTATGTGGGCTGAGGCATTAGTATTTATCCCCTTGTTTTCAGCAAACAGGGATATGAAGGGCTTGTGATCGGTTTCCAGCTCAAATTTGAGGCCAAACAGGTACTGATGCATTTTCTTTACCCTGAACACACACGCTAATGCCTCTTTCTCAATCATGCTGTAGGCCCTCTCGGCCTTAGACAAGCTCCTGGAGGCATAGGCGACAGGTTGCAACTTCCCCGCAACGTTAGCTTGTTGTAATACACACCCGACTCCCTACGACGGTGCATCACATGCTAGCACAAGTTTTTTACACGGGTTATACAATACAAGCAGCTTGTTGGAACATAAAATGTTTCTGGCTTTCTCAAAAGCAATAACCTGTTTTATTCCCCATACCCAGTTCTCACCTTTACACAATAACACATGTAGGGGCTCTAAGAGGGTGCTTAACCCCGGTAGGAAATTACCAAAATAGTTGAGGAGTCCCAGAAATGACCGCAGCTTCGTGACGTTCTGTGGCCTGGGCGCGTTCCTGATAGCCTCTGTCTTGGTGTCTGTAGCCCTAATGCCGTTCGCCGTGATCTTTCTCCCCAAAAACTCCACTTCTGTTGCCATGAAGATGCATTTCAACCTCTTCAGCTGCAGCCCTACGCGATCCAGTCGCTGGAGGACCTCCTCCAAGTTTTGAAGGTGCTTGACAGTGTCCCAACCCGTG
>NW_027254191.1:0-7574 GCF_044704955.1 Pristiophorus japonicus | reverse complement strand
GGCCCCACACACCACTGAAGCACCCCTCCCCCATTGCCTAGCCTGGGATAGCTGGAGCTACCTGGCTGAAGTATTACTAATAACCCTATTTAACATCGTTGGGAGTGTGTGCCTAGGTGGCTCCAGCTGCCCCAGGTGAAGACATCTTCTCCCCCCACCCGAAGACCATCTACAAGGACTGTGTCTTGTTTTTTTTTCCATCATCTGGGGAGTGCACCCCAGAAAAACGCCCACCCATCGCTGTGAGGGGAGACCTGCCCTCGCAGCTTCCCTCTTTCCCACCCCCCCCTCCACTCTCTCTCGCTCTGTCACTCTCTCTGTCTCTCCCCTCTCTCACTGAGAGCCCCTTTCCTCCTTAAATTAAAGTTAATTAAGACAACTGAGCAGAGGGAGCAAGGCCCCTCCCCATTCGTTAACTAGGGGAGAGGTGTGCCCCATTAAGAGCTCCCTCTGCTCAAAACACCAATGAGGCCAATTAAAGACCATTAAGGCCTGTGACTTTGGGGTGGGTGTAGCCCTTAAAGGGACCCCGTAATGGCGACCCCATCCACACCGGTGGCAGGGCCAGCTAAGACGTACGCGCAGGCGGCGTCCACATCCACGGCGCCTCCTGCGCCTCCTGCTGCCCTGCCACCATTTAGACTTATAACAAGAAAACACGGGGTCAAGAGCTACACTCACCCCACAATGAACATCGAGGAGTACGTGCGGGCGATGGCTGGGGTAGTCAGCCCCTCGGCCATTGTCGCAGCGTCCAAGATGTCTGGGAAGGCTGTATTCTTCCTAGAAAAAGAGGTGCTCGACCTGGAGTCCCGTCTCGGTCAAGTCGTCGAGGACCCAGCCCTGCGGATGGTGTACGAAGCGAAGAAGGCCGCGCTGAAGGACCTGCAGCTCGTCGGGTCCCGAGTCGCGTTCGTGAGGTCGCGGATCCGGTTCCTGCGGGATCTGGACCGCGGCTCCCCCTTCTTCTACTCGCTGGAAAAAAGACAGAGTATCCGTAAGCAGCTCTTGACGCTGCTGGCCGACGACGGCTCTCTCGTCTCGGATCCGGAGGGCGTCAACAACAGGGCCCGTGAATATTACGGGGCTCTGTTCTCTCCGGAGCTGTCCAGCGAGGAACCGCGTAGAGTTTTGTGGGAGGACCTGCTGAAGGTCGGCCCGGAGGGCGCCGAAAATCTGGAAGCTCCGCTAAGCCTGGCGGAGCTGACCGGCGCCCTTGACCGGCTCTCGAGGGGAAAAGCCCCAGGGCTGGACGGGCTGACCGTGGAGTTCCACAGGGCATTCTGGGACGTCCTGGGGGACGGCTATGCGCAGGTCCTGGGAGAAAGTCTGGCGACCGGGGAGATGCCCCTCTCTTGGCGCAGGTCAGTCATCGTCCTGCTGCCTAAGAAGGGCGATCTCCGCCTCCTTAAGAACTGGCGCCCGGTCTCCCTCCTCAGCACGGACTACAAAATCTTCGCCAGGGCGATGTCTGCTCGCCTTGGCGCCGTGCTGGACCACATGATCCACCCCGACCAGTCCTACACGGTCCCGGGCCGGACAATCCACGATAACATCCATCTGGTCCGGGACCTCATCCATCATTCCCAGGAGGCTGGTCTGGCCTTCCTATCTCTCGACCAAGGGAAGGCGTTCGACAGGGTGGATCACGACTATCTGTTCGGAACTCTGCGCGCTTTCGGGTTCGGGATGCATTTCGTCGCCCGGATCCGACTTTTGTACGCCGCCGCGGAGTGTCTGATAAAGGTTAACAGGTCCTTGACAGCGCCCCTTCACTTTGGGAGAGGGGTGCGCCAGGGATGCCCCATGTCCGGCCAGTTATATGCCATCTGCGTGGAGCCTTTCCTGCGCCTCCTGCGGACGAGGTTGACGGGACTGGCTCTGCAAGGGCCGGGCGTGGAGGTCGTCCTCTCGGCTTACGCCGATGACGTGCTCCTCGCCGTAGAGGATCCCGCTGACCTGCGGAGGATGCGTGAGTGCCAGGAGATTTACTCGGCCGCATCCTCCGCCAGGATCAACTGGGAGAAATGTTCCGGATTCCTGGTGGGTCAGTGGCGGGTGGACTCCCTGCCGGAGGAGCTCAGGCCTTTTGCCTGGAGCACGACCCATCTCCTCTATCTTCGAGTCTACCTTAGCCCCGACGAGGAAGCCTGGCAGGCGAACTGGCAAGAGCTGGAGGCCAAGGTCGCCGCTCGCCTAGGGCGCTGGACAGGACTGCTCCGAGTGCTGTCCTACAGGGGTCGAGCGCTCGTCATAAACCAGCTGGTGGCCGCTATGTTGTGGTACCGGCTGGTCACTTTGACCCCTCTCCCTGCGTTTGTCACCAAGATAAAGAAGAAGCTGGTGGACTTCTTCTGGAACAACAGGAAGCACTGGGTCTCTGCCGCGGTTTTGAGGGTCCCGCTTGGGGAGGGCGGTCAGTCGTTGGTGTGCGTCAGCACCCAGCTCGCGACTTTCCATCTTCAGACCCTGCAGAGATACCTTTACGTCGAGCCCCCTCCTAGGTGGCGTGCTCTGGCGACGTATTTCTTCCACCACCAGCACGGCCTCAACTACGACATGCAGCTCCTGTTTGTGAGCTTGGGGGGCGTCAGGACCGGCGTCCAGGAGCTGCCTGTCTTTTACAAGGAACTCACCAGGGTCTGGAACAAAGTCTCCACCAAGCGCAGCTCTCCACCGGCTGGAGTGGCGGCTGTCCTGCAGGAGCCGCTGCTCGGGAATCCGTACCTCCACGACCGAGGTTTTAGGTGGCGGTTGGACGAGAGGGCTGTGGCTGGTGAGGTGACCAGGGTCAGGGACCTGCTCGATGGCGGAGGAGCGGGCTGGATGGCGCCAGACAGGCTGGCGCGGCGCCTAAATTCCTCCAATGTCCGCCGCGCGGCCGAAGCCATCGAGTCGCTAAAAACAGCTCTGGGCCCCGAATCCGTTTGGTGCATCGTGGAGGCTCAAGCACGTGGGGAAATCCCGTCCGAACTGACCCCCGTCCGGACGGAATTCCTCATCGGCGCCAAACCCCGGAACCTCCCTCGGGAGCCGGCGCCTCACAACTTGAGCCGCCTCGAGGAAATTCCCTCCGTGCCTTTCAGTTCCGCGCGGAGGGGTTTCCTGTACAGGCTGCTCCTGCACACTCTCAACTTTGCCATCCTCGCCTGCCATCCGGACATGCCATTGCGTACCATCTTGCCGTCCGGAGGGGGCGGGGTTCCCCGATGGAGGGCACTCTACGCGGGAGTCCTCCCAGTATTTATCGGGGGCTTGGCCTGGAGGGTGGTGCACGGAGCAGTCCCGTGCAATAAATTTTTAAGCCGGTTCACGGGCTCCCAGGCCGCCTGCAATTTCTGCAGTCTGGAAGAGTCCGTGTTCCATGTTTTTACTGAATGCACGAGGTTGCAGCCCCTGTTTTATTATTTAAAGGGGCTGCTCCTGAAATTCTGGCTGCACTTCAGTCCCACACTCCTGATCTTTGGGCACCCTGTGCGGAGGGGAGCGGGTAGGTCCGAGAGCCTCCTCGTAGGACTGCTCCTGGGCACGGCCAAAGGTGCCATCAGCCGGTCCAGGCAGCGGGCGGTCGAGGGGGTCGTTCAGCCTGACTTCCTGCCTCTCTTCCGCGTGTACATCCGCGCCAGGGTGTCCTTGGAGATGGAGCACGCGGTGTCCACCGGTACGCTCGCGGCCTTCCGCGAGAGGTGGGCGCCGAAGGGACTGGAGTGCATCGGCACCCCCGGCAACCAAATTTTAATTTGATTTTATGTTTTAAAGTTTAATTTGTTTTAATTGCCGGTGTTTTTAGTGTTCCCCCTCCCCTTTTATAGGGGGCACTTGGAGGAAAAAAAATATGATTTTAGTGCCCAAAAAAAAAACTTTAATAAAAAACAAAAAAACAAAACCCCCCCCCCAAAAATACACAAAAAAAGAGCCTTGGAAATGTTTGGTGCGCCCCCCAGATCGGGGGGCCACGATTTAATGATTTAATGTTTTAATTTTCTCCCAAAAAGAGATCTGTGGACAAGCACTCCAAGGTCCCTTTGTTCATCCACACTATTAAGTGGCCTACCACTTAATGTATGTACCCTTTCCTTATTAGCCCTCCCAAACTGCATCACCTCACACTTCTCTGAATTAAATTCCATTTGCCACTGCTCTGCCCACCTGACCAGTAGATTGATATTCTCCTGCAGTCCATGACTTTCCTCTTCATTATCAACCACACGGCTAATTTTAGTGTCATCTGCAAACTTCTGAATCATACTCCCTATATTTAAATCTAAATCATTGATATATACCACAAAAAGTAAGCGACCCAGTACTGAGCCCTGCAGAACCCCACTGGAAACATCCTTACAGTCACAAAAATATCCATCAACCATTACCCTTTGCTTCCTGCATCGTACACACTACCCTCATCGACCCTCTTGGTTACCTCTTCAAAAAATTCAATCAGGTTAGTCGAACATGATCTTCCGTTAACAAATCCGTGCTGACTGTCCCTAATTAATCCTTGCCTTTCCAAATGTAGATTTATCCTGTCTTTCAGGATTTTTTCCAATAATTTTCCCACCACTGAGGTTAGGCTGATAGGCCTGTAATTACTCGGCCGATCTCTTTCTCCCTTCTTAAACAAGGGTACCACATTAGCAGTCCTCCGGCACCATGCCCAAATCCAAAGAGGACTGGAAAATGATGGTCAAGGCCTCTGCTAGTTCCTCTTTTACTTTGCTCAACAGCCTGGGATGCATTTCATCCAGACCTGGGGACTTAATTACTTTCAAAGCTGCTAAACCCCTTAATACTTCCTCTCTCACTATGTTTATTTCAGCCAGAGTATCACACTCCTCCTCGATAGCATTATCTGTAATGCCCCTTTCCTTTGTGAAAATAGATGCAAAGTATTCATTAAGGACATACCAACATCTTCTGCCTCCACACAATGATTACCCTCATGGTCTCTAAAAGGCCTTACCCTTTCTTTAGTTACCCTCTTGCACTTAATATATTTATGGAACAGCTCTGGGTTTTCCTTAACTTTACAAGCCAATTTTTCATGCTCTCTCTTAGCATTCCTAATATACTTTTTGTCTTGTATGTACATTCTGTTTGTAGCCACCAGATGGCATCATTGTTGGAGGCCACTGAGCAGCATGCACATGGTGCTGCTCAGGTATAAAAGGCCAGCCATTTTAAGAGTCAGCCACTTTGGGCCTAAATAAAGCAGAGCAAGGTTGTACCTTGCTTAGTTAAACAGTATTCACTGTGAACCTTTCTTGCATGCATAACATTTGGCGACGAGAATACAAGAACCTTTGTTTGCAAAATGAGCACGATTGGATTTTTAGAGCGATTCGTGGAGGGAGAAGATTGGGCAGACTTTGTGAGCCATTTGAACCAGTACTTCGTGGCCAACAAAATGAAGGGGGTCGACGATGCAGATCGTCGCCGGGCCGTGTTCCTCACTGTGTGCGGTTCGAAGATCTATGGTCCAATAAAGAATCTACTCATGTCTAGTGATCCAACAGAGAAAACGTACAGGAGTTGTGTACATTGGTACGGGAGCACCTGAAGCCAGATGACGGCATCATCATCTCGAGATACAGGTTTGATACACACGTTCGATCGGAGGGCCAGAGCGCGGCGGAATTCGTTGCCGACCTGAGACGTCTAGCGGGGCCGTGTAAGTTCGGGACGGTGTTGGCAGACATGCTGCGGGACTTCTTTGTTATCGGTATCAACCACGAGGTGATCCTGTGCAAACTTCTGGCGGCGGAGGAGTTGGATTTAAAAACGGCCATCCAGATCGCTCAATCATGTGTGACGACGGACAGGAGTCTAAAGCAAATAGCGGTGAAGAACCGAACCTCGGCAAATACTGTAAATGCGATTGATTTAGCGTTCGGCAGAGCGGCACATGGCAGGGCCTACCCAGCTGTGTTCACGAAACCTGTGGCTACCCAAAGTCTGCCAGCGGGAATGTATCCGACTTCTCCATGTTGGCGTTGTGGGGGAAATCACCGGCACCAGCAGTGCCGATTTGAGCAATATAGTTGCAAAGGCTGCCTGAGAGTGGGGCATCTCCAGCACAAGTGTCCGAGGTGGGCAAGCGAGCTGCGACACACCACACTGAGGATGAGAGTCAGACCAGCACGGAACCGGATACGCAATCCGAGATGCCAGAGGAGGAAGTGTATGGACTGTCCTCCTTCATCACCAAGAGCAAACCAATTTTGATCAACCGGCATCGATGAAATGGGACATGGGGGCAAGTCAATCGATCATGAACGAGAGGGCATTTTATAAGCTGTGGGATACTCAGACTGTGAGGTCCAGGCTGAGCCCTGTTAACGCCAAGCTGCGCACGTACACCAAAGAACTGATAAAGGTGATTGTCAGTTATGTATGCAACACCTTGTAACCAACATTCAACCGCCACCAGAGGGCGCATTTGTTGGAGTCCCAAGGGATCCCAGCATCAAATCTACAGGGACTCAAATCTACAGTACTCAGTTACATTGCTTTATTTGAGACATAACAACTGGCGATGAGTAATAGAGAACAAACCATCACGTGAAAATGCAGGGAACTGTTGGTATCCTGGAGAAATTCTCAGAAGATGACGATTGGGAAGCCTTCGTGGAGCGACTCGACCAATACTTCGTGGCCAATGAGCTGGAAGGGAATGAGAACGCTGCCAAACGAAGGTGAATCCTCCTCACTGTCTGCGGGGCAACAGCCTATGGCCTCATGAAGAATCTTCTTACTCCGGTGAAACCAATAACCAAATCATATGAAGAACTGTGTACGCTGGTCCGGGAGCACCTCAATCCGAAGGAGAGCGTTCTGATGGCAAGGTATCGATTTTATACATGTCAACGATCTGAAGGCCAGGAAGTGGCGAGCTACGTCGCCGAACTAAGGCACCTTGCAGGACATTGCGAATTCGGTGGATTCCTGGACCAAATGCTAAGAGACTTTTGTGCTTGGCATTGGCCTTGAGGTTATCCTTCGCAAACTATTGACTGTTGAAACACCGAACCTGAGCAAAGTCATAACGATAGCCCAGGCATTTATGTCCACCAGCAATAACACCAAACAAATTTCACAGCATAAAGATGCATCGGCAAGTACTGTACACAAAGTAACGATGTTTTCAGGCAGGAATGCATATGGCAGAACGTACATGCCTGCAGCCGCATGACCTCAGATGACTCAGAGTCTGCCACCAAGTGTGAATGCGAGGCAATTAACAACTTGTTGGCGCTGCGGAGGTGATCATCGAGCCCATCAATGCCGCTTCAAACACTATGCGTGCAAAGGCTGTGGAACAATGGGACACCTCCAGCGAATGTGCAGACGAGCTGCAAACCCTGCAAATCACCACATCGCAGAGGAAGACCGATCCATGGCAGATAAAACCAACTAGAGACTCGGAAGTGTACAGGGTACACACCTTCACCACGAAATGTCAACCGATCATGTTAAAAGATGAACTGAACGGAATTCCAGTATCCATGGAATTGGACATGGGTGCGAGTCAGTCTATCATGAGTAAAAAGGCCTTCGAGAGGCTGTGGTGCAACAAG